>NC_086319.1:425181246-425481246 GCF_036172605.1 Pelobates fuscus
GTATAATGCTATATTACCATTTTGAAAAAGCCTGTTTAGGTGAAACGCGTTAATGGTTTTAAATTGTTTAAATTGTGTATTTTTAAATATTAAAAGTGATTTTGGTTACCTTCTCCATAGGACCAATTCCTTTTTTATTTGACAATTATTTTTATTAATCCTGGCAGTTCTACATTTTATTTTTTCTTTTTTTATATATATATAGTTCCATAATTTTATTTTTCCTTTTTATATATATACATATATTTCTTATCATTATTATTTTATTTTACAACTATTTTTACCTTTCACACTCGGATCCTGATCCAAAGAAATCCTAGGTGGGGATTATTCCACCAGTGCCCTATTAATAGAGCAGTATTTCCTGCTCTATATTTGTAAGTATAATTTTTATCTACTGTTATTTCACATACCCTGCCTACTGAGAGCACTATTGTTGTTTTCTATCCATTCCGGAGTACCAAGGTTGGATCGCCAGACGTCTTCTCCAGTACATCCTGGTAGCGGGGATCATACCGCTGCAACGCCTATAAGTCCAGAGCTGGTCCAAAGCTCCCACAAATGTGAGTATATTATCATATTATTTTCTCACTTCACCCTTGGAGCCGCAATTCTTCACTATTGGCAGTTTGTCGTGTCTCCTATTTTGTCTCCACATATACGGATTATCCTACTACCCGGACGGATCAACTCCTGAGGACTGTACAGATATCCCACCAAGCTATATCAGTGAGACTAATTTTTTATTCATCTTTTATTCATTTTTTATTCATTTTTTACCATTTTTTACATTGTATACTTTTTTTATCTGCAAAGACTCTCTTCAAATATATATTTTTCTACAGACTATTTTTTCACCTGGTTCAAGAGACTTACACTTTCCGTTGTTACCAAATTGTGACCATTTGGTCTGGTTTACACTGTACTGTATTTTACTGTTTTTTAGCGCAGCCCTTTCCCCCCGTTGTTTCATTCCCAGTTTGTTTTTAGGGTTTTGTGGGATTCCCTAATTAGGGTTGCAGCTTTTCTTTTTGTTATTGAGCGCAGACTCTTCCCTTTGTATTTATACCATTTCTATACAGCAAGTACAGTACATTAAACACAATATGGCAGCAATGTTCTGGACAACCTTTAAGGACACAGTTTTTCTAGTCTGAAGTGGCTAGGTTTGCCACAGATGGAGAACAGTAGGGGACCAAGGACAGAACCTTGGGGGACACCAACAGAAAGGAGTTGGGGAGAAGAAGCAGAGCCAGAGAAAGAAACACTGAAAGAGCGCTGGGAGAGGTAGGAGGAACACCAGGAGAGAGCAATATCTTGTAGACCGATATTGCAAAGGATGAGAAGAAGCTGTTGATGATCAACAGTGTCAAAAGCCACAGACAAGTCAAGGAGAATTAGGATAGAGTAGATCATTGGATACTTTGGTCAGTGCCATTTGCAGAGAGTAGATCATTGGATACTTTGGTCAGTGCCATTTGCAGCGAGTAGATCATTGGATACTTTGGTCAGTGCCATTTGCAGCGAGTAGATCATTGGATACTTTGGTCAGTGCCGTTTACACAGAGTGCTGAGCGCGGAAACCAGACTAAAGCGGGTCTAGCAGTTGGACTCGAGGAAGTCTGTCAATCTCACATACATAATTCTTTCAATTATCTTGGATGCAAAAGGCAGTAGCGAGATAGGACGATAGTTGTACACTCTCAGTGTATTATACGGCAGTGTTACTCTCAGTTTATTATAGGGCAGTGTTACTCTCAGTGTATTATATGGCAGCGAGTGTTACTCTCAGTGTATTATATGGCAGTGTGTGACAGATCCATCTGTATGGACTTATATTGCTGGTTCGTCTGTTTGCCTTCATTTCGTTGGAGTTCCTGTCCGTATGCCCCTGTTCGTGTGTTTCCCCAAGTACCGATTGAAACTACATTCGTACGGGTGGTCATCGTTTGTATGCCGACCACGAGGCGGTGGCCATTTTGGGACACGAGGAGAATCAGCGGTGTTCGGTGCAAATCCTATGGAACTAAAAACGGATACTTTATCTGCCGAACACCGCTTGAAGCTGCCTTCCGCCTTCTATTTCGTCGAGGCGTACGAACACCGGTCAGTTCGGGAGTTTATATCATTCGTATGGACTTTACCCAGGTAGCCGTCCCATGGAGTCATTCGTATACCGAAGGACTTGTGAAAGACTTTGACTCCATGGCGATTGAACTAGGTACATCGGATCTGAGCGCTATTCGGTAGAAATATGCACTCAGATCCAGGCTATCTGGGGATACGTTACACGAACCACATGCATTCGGTATTTCTTAAGTTATGTATTTTATTGTATTTTTCCTACTGTATTTTAAAATGGCGATTGTCTCTATCCTGGGAGATAATTAGGTGTCTTCCTAATTATCTCCGGGATAGAGAAGAAGGATTTATGGGTAAAATGGGAAGGGCTTATGTTGAAGCCACTGCGATTGGCTACTGTCCAATATATTGTACAGTCTTCCACAAGAGACAGATGAGACAGATGGAGAACAGGCACATAGCTGGGTAACAGTGGGGCGAGGAAGCAGAGGGGGAGGGAAGAGGAAATGTTTAGCTAGTCCTGATCTAGTGCAGCCTAACAGATTTGCCCGTTTGAGTGAAGATGTTGGGTGCATCAGCTCAGGAGTAGCTGTACTGCAGGAAGCTGTTCCTTCTAACAGCCGTGGGAACAGCCCCTCTAGTACGGGTGGGGTTGAGAGGGTAAGGAAGTCTAGACAGGTTGTGGTGGTAGGGGACTCTATTATTAAGAGAGTAGATAGGGTAATCTGCCACTCTGATCGACTCAACCGGACAGTTTGCTGTCTCCCGGGTGCTCGGGTCCGGCATGTTGCCGACAGAGTGGGGGGATTATTGGGAGGGGCTGGGGTTGACCCAGCTGTCATGGTCCATATTGGTACCGATGACAAAGTCAGAGGAAAATGGAAGGTCCTAAAGAGTGAGTTCAGGGAACTAGGAAGTAAGCTAAAGAAAAGGACCTCCAAGGTAATATTTTCAGAAATATTACCTGTGCCGCGCGCTACGGCAGAAAGGCAGCGGGAGATTAGAGAGGTCAATGCGTGGCTGAAGTCTTGGTGCAGGAAGAAGGGTTTTGGATTTTTAGAGCACTGGGCCGATTTTGCGCTTGGGTACAACCTGTATAGTCGTGATGGATTGCACCTAAACGGGAGAGGGTCTGCTGTGCTGGGGGATAGGATGGCTAGAAGGTTGGAGGAGATTTAAAACTAGTAGTAGGGGGGGAGGGTCAGAGCAATCTAGAAAATGGAGATAGGATAGAAATGAGATGGGCTTTAGCTCAGTATAAGGGGGGTGGAGACGGGGGAGGGGCAAGCTCAGAACAGAGGAGGTATGTAATATTGATTCACAAAAAGTACAAATGACTCATGGTAATATTAAATGTATGCTTACTAATGCAAGGAGCCGGTATAACAAAATGGGGGAACTAGAGGCAATAGCACACACTAAACAATACGATATAATAGGCATAACAGAAACATGGTGGGATGAGACACATGACTGGGCAGTTAACTTAAATGGGTACACATTATTTAGGAAGGATAGGAAAAACAAGAAGGGTGGTGGGGTATCTTTGTATGTCAACCATGAGTTAAAGTCAAATCTTAGGCATGTGGAGTGTGACGAGGAAAATGTGGAAGCTTTATGGGTTGATATCTGCTTGGGGCAAACAAAGGGAAATACGTTATTGGTTGGGATATGTTATAAACCCCCAAATGTAGATATTAATGAGGAAGAACAGCTGTTAGAGCAAATTGGGAAAGCATCAAATCGGGGGAACACGTTAATTATTGGAGATTTTAATTACCCGGACATAAATTGGGATAGAGGGACTAGTACTTCAGCAAGGGGAATCCGGTTTTTGAATGTGTTAAATGACACCTTTATGTCACAACTGGTACAAGCACCAACTAGAAAGGATGCTTGTCTGGATCTCATTATAACAAACAATGTTAATCTTTTAACCAACATTCAAGTAGGGGAGCATTTGGGAAATAGTGATCACAATATGGTAACTTTTTAAATAAACTCAAAAAAGCAAAAGCACGTGGGGTATATTAAAACGTATAATTTAAAAGAAGCCAATTTTAATAAGATTAGGGCAGCTCTACAACATATCGACTGGCATAAACTCCTTAGTGATAAAAACACTGAGGAAAAACGGAAACTATTCAAACAAATATTAGAAAGGTACATTTCATAGTATGTACCATTGGGTAATAAATATAAAAGAAACAAATTAAAACCAATGTGGCTTAGTGGAGAAGTAAAACAAGAGATTCAAAATAAGAAAAGGGCATTAAAAGCATTTAAATTGGACCAATCAGATGCATCCTATATAAGATATAAGGAAGCCAATAATACTTGCAAAAAGGCAATTAAAGTGGCTAAACTAGAAAATGAGAAATTGATAGCCAAAGAATGCAAAACCAACCCCAAACATTTTTTCAAGTACATTAATTCTAAAAAAACAAAGAATGAAAGCGTAGGTACACTGAAAACAGAGATGGGTCTGTTAGTCAATGAAGACCAGGAAAAGGCATAAATTTTAAATAACTATTTTTCTTCGGTATATATTAATGAGGATCCTATGGCAAGAGATATGCATATGATTGCTGCAACAAACTTGCAGATAACTTGTGATTGGATAACTCGAGACAAGGTGCTGCAGCTATTAAAGAAAATTAATGTAAATAAAGCTCCGGGGCCTGACGGTATCCACCCACGAGTACTTAAGGAGCTAAGTGGGGAAATAAGTGAACCTCTGTATTTAATTTTTCAAGATTCTTTTGTTTCAGGTATTGTACCGGAGGATTGGAGGAAGGCAGATGTTGTTCCTATATTTAAAAAGGGTTCAAAATCCTTGCCTGGAAATTATAGATCTGTGAGCTTAACTTCTGTGACAGGGAAATTATTTGAACGGCTATTAAGGGATAATATTCAGGAATTCCTTGGGAAGAACAGTGTTATTAGCAATAATCAGCATGGTTTTATGAAACATAGGTCATGTCAAACTAACCTAATTGCATTCTGCGAAGAAGTAAGTAGAAATATAGATCAGGGTGTTGCAGTGGATGTGATCTACTTGGATTTTGCCAAGGCATTTGATACGGTTCCTCACAATAGGTTAGTCTTCAAACTAAAAGAAATTGGTCTAGATGAATATTCTTGTTCTTGGGTAGAACATTGGCTTAAGGATAGAGTACAGCGAGTTGTCATAAATGGTAAATTTTCAAGCTGGACAAAAGTGGTAAGTGGTCCCTCAGGGTTCTGTTTTGGGACCGCTTCTATTTAACATATTTATAAATGATCTTGAAATGGGCATTGAAAGCCATGTGTGAAGAAAAGAGACCTCAGCCGACCTTTTCTTCTATTTTTGTGTATTTTGTTTCCTTTTTTCTGCCTATAGTGGATTATTCGTTCGGCAGTTTGCAACTACCGAACCCCGACCTCCCTCCTGGCTTGTTGTGATCTGAAGCACCGACAATTGAGTGTTCCCTGGGTGGCCGCTGTTCGTATAGCCGAACGCCACGAGGAAAAGAAAACGGCGGCCATCTTGTTCGCATGAGGCGAGTCAGCGGGACTTGGTCGTCGAGTGTCTGGAACTAAAATCGGACACTCGACCGTGCGAAGTACCGCTGAAAACTACCGAATGCCCGCTTCTCCTGCTTGCTGAACACCCAGAAGAGCGGCATTCGGTAGTTATGTTTGTATGGACCAGGGGAACAATCGCTCCTATGAGCCAGGAGGGTATCTTTGGTATTTTGACCGCTTTCGCCTTTTTCTCCAATTGACCGAAGAACCCCTGAACCGATCTGGGTGAAATTTGGATATGTTTGCCTCCCAGATCGGGGCTATCAGGGGATATGTATTTTGTGGGGATACCTTGTGGGGAAAGGGGTGTTCCAATGTTTGGGTAAAATGTGTGCCCTCTGCCTGGAGATAATTGATTTACCCCTTAACGTATCTCACTATCTTCCAGGCAGAGGGAGGGCGTGTATTAAGAAAATACTGTACAGTGATTGGTGATATGTTTGTTTGTTTTGGGAGGTCCTCTTGCATGAGGATCCCCCATAAAAGCCAGCCTGTTTCAATAAAGCTTTAGTTCTGTTACACCCTTCATGAAGTCTTGGCTCATGTTTGGGGAAAGAATACTCTAACTACTGGGAAGGATTGTCTGGAAGCTGTATTCATCTCTACCACCTGCTGGAGCTATAATCACTTATACTCAGCAGCTGGAAAAGGAACAAGGGACCGCAGCACCATCACCCCTGCAGGTCTTAACACCATGTATCAGTGTTTGCAGATGACACAAAACTTTGTAAAGAAATAAAATGTAAGCAGGATATTGCTTTGCTTCAGAGGGATTTGGATAGATTGGGGGACTGGGCACTAAAATGGCAGATGAAATTTTTTTTTTTTGTAATTCAAGGTTTATTTGCATAGTTTTTACATACATCAGTAAAGGCAAATATGTGTATCAAGAGTGATATGCAGCTATGCAATTACACGATATAGCACATTACTTGATAATATAACAGAAAATAATATGAAGCTACAGCACATGGTTTATCTGAGTACGTCTCGGTGTATGTCGGTCTCAATATGTTATTGTAATTTAGGTCCGAATATCACAGCCGTGTCAAATCGTGTCATTGGTTTGGTAGCCAGTTATGTCAGGCAGTTCTGGTTTGGTGGGATTATAAGTGATAGGTTCTGTCGCGTGAAGTCAGGGATTAATCATGGTTTGTTTGCTGGGTGCTGTTGGCTTATAATGGTCAGACAGTATATTTAGGCGTTGTAACAGAGAGCCTGTTTCATCTTGAGGTGCCTATCTAGTATGTCCCACTCGGTCTAAGTCAACTTCCTCAGGTTGTTAGCCTAAGTCAGCAGAAACCGCAGTCTAATTTTAAAGCGTTAGATAAGATGTATTAGCCACAAGTGGCGCAGGTTTCTTGTGTTTGTTTGGGCCATTCGGTCCATCATTGCCTGTATGCTGGTTTAGAGCCTAATTAAGTACGTTTGGCCGAGCAGTAATGACATAAGACTGTGCAAAGCGTGGTATAGATCACGTCAAGTGTTGAAACAAAGTCGTCCCCACCTTCCAGAAGGGGGAGACTTAAAAAGGGCCTACGTGAAGTCCCCATTTAAGCACCAGTGGGAGTGTCTCCCAGCGGTCTAAAAGGGCCTTGTGCCGTGCACGCGCGGCCGGGCATAGTAGTACACCCTGGAGTAAAGTAATAAAAGGAAGGAAATAAGGTGATGGCAATACAGGTCTGGAGCAGGTCTCCCCACCCACCCCATTCAGGCATGGCAGTCCGTAACAGTCAGGTGTATACATGCAATGCATGTATCTGTGTGCTGTGTGCAAGCGATAGGCCATATATAACAGCAGTAAGCTTACGCCCATGCGGTCACTGTAGCGTTAACAGCATATTCATTTTTATAACGAGATTATATAGAGCGGTTAAACTATTCAACTGTAGTAAGCGAATGCTCGCTCAACCGATTATAACAAGATACCCCAATCTCAAGTAGTAGGGGAACTTAAGAGCCGTTAAAACAAAGCAAGAAAGTCTTCCCCCGTTCATCCCATTCAGATACGGCAGTCTCTGGTGTACAGAAGTTGGCAAACAAAGGTAGGCTGTCAGCAGCACGGCAGTCTCTGCCCCCAGAGGCACCAGGACCCCCTTCCAGTTCCCCCTTTAAGTCCTAACCCCCCAACAGAGCATCCTGTGGTGAAGTGGGCACTCGGAGAGTGAAGCAGTCCACTGGGCCCCCCCCCCCTTAGGGACCATGGCCCATCCATCTCCTGCACCTCCCCTGCACCTTCAGAGGCTCATTGAGGCATCACCCCCTCCAATGTCTCTCCCAGCTCCGGCCACATACTTGGATCTGCCGCGTTTCACTCACGGTCACCGGTATACCATCGCTCCACACAGACTGGCTCCACAGGACTCACGGCTTTGGGGACAAGTCCTTCCAGGCCCCCCACAAACCTAGAGGTTGAGGGCAGCATGCCTCCAGTGGGTAGGCTTTCTGGGTGGCTCCTTTCCGGGTCATCAGCCCCCCGGGGCCCGAGGCCCCCGCGCTGCAACCCCACACGTGAGTGCCATCCCGCACACCGTCACCTCCCGTCTTTATGCACATGTGATAGGTAGGTCAGGGAGAGCTCCATCTTTGGCTGTGAGTCAGGTTGCGGCCAAGCTTCCGATCAGTTCCAGCCGTCTGGCTTTTGTGCCCCCCACCGTCCGGGAAAAAAGAAGGGGGGGGAGCGGGGCCGGGCCGGGTCCCCGTCTGCCGTAAGTTACATGCCTTGCAGGGCCATGTTGATGCTTTAGAGCGGATCGGCCTCTTCCTCCTCTGTTGCGTGTGGCTTGTCGTCGTAGTAAAGCGTGGAGGTAGGCCTGATGTGCCGGCGGGCCCGATCTTTCGGTGTTACAGCTCCGGGGCCGGGATCTTCCGACTACTGAAGTGTTCCCACAGATGAGTGTAGCGGAATCTAGCCGGTAGTTGGGCTCTTTTGGCCCTATTACTTTGTTTTTACAGAGCGGGGACCGGAGCTGAGAAAGATGGCTGCTGTTCAGTTCGGCGGCCCGGCCCCGCCCCCCGGCAGATGAAATTTAACGTAGAAAAATGCAAAGTTATGCACTTCGGGGTTAAGAATGCACAAGCAACTTACACACTAAATGGTAGTGAATTAGGGATAACCACACACGAGAAGGATTTGGGAATTGTTATAGACAACAAATTAGGTAGCAATATGCAATGTCAATCTGCCGTTGCTAAGGCCAGTAAGGTTTTGTCATGTATAAATAGGGGCATAAATTCTCGAGATGAAAATATAATTTTGCCTCTTTATAAATCGCTGGTAAGACCACACCTTGAATATGCTATGCAATTTTGGGCACCTGTTCTAAAGAAGGATATCATGGCACTAGAAAAAGTGCAGAGACGAGCTACAAAATTGATAAAAGGAATGGAGCATTTTAGTTATGAAGAAAGGTTAAAAGATTTAAATCTCTTCAGTTTGGAAAAACGGCGCCTTAGAGGGGATATGAGAACTTTATACAAATATATTCGGGGCCAGTACAAACCATTATCTGGAAATCTATTCATAAACAGGGCTATACATAGGACACGAGGTCACACATTTAGGCTTGAAGAAAGGAGATTTCATCTAAGGCAAATAAAAGGTTTTTTTACAGTAAGAGCAATAAGGATATGGAATTCATTGCCGGAAGAGGTGGTTTTGTCAGAGTCTATACAGATGTTTAAGTTGCAATTGGATAAATACTTGCAAAAACATAACATACAGGGATACAATTTCTAATTAGTAGGCTAATAGCTGCTTGATCCAATGAGACATCTGACTGCTATTTTGGGGTCAAGAAGGAATTTTTTCCTAGTTTGTTGCAAAATTGGAAGCGCTTCAGACTGGGTTTTTTGCCTTCTTTTGGATCAACAGCAAAAGCATATGTGAGGAAGGCTGAACTTGATGGACGCAAGTCTCTTTTCAGCTATGTAACTATGTAACTATGTAACTATGTAAGCTCCCCTAGGGGAGTGTCCACCTTGTGGAGACCCGCATAAATACTGGGCAGGTAGCCCCCATTAAACACATTCCTGTTTGACCTTCAAGACGGAGCTTGGTCTCGTTTGTAGAGGGATTTATCATTTGGACATTACTTTTCGTTATTTCTAGCTGTGGAAGGATTTCGACTAAATTGCTGATCGGAAGTTGCCGCGTTCGTATGCTCCGTTCGGGAGTTTGACGATCGGCTGGATTAAAACTGCATTTCTGGAGAAAGGGGATTATTCACTAAACGGCGGCTTCATTCCCCTGGCGGTGAGTGTCGTAACAAGAAGGCCAGCTACAAATCCCAGGGTGGAAATGCAGTATGAGGAATTAAGGCGTGCTACCCTTCAAGATATATTGGAACGCAGAGGACGATCAGCGAGTAATCTCAAGAAAAGAGAGATTATTTCTATATTATTGGAGATGGATGCAGCACAGGGAATGGAGAGAGCTAATGTGCCTGGCATACTGGATTTAACACCCGAGGAGATACAGTTTAACCGGGCAGTCCAGATAAGGTTGGCCCCAACCCTGCAGCAAATATTGTGGTCCAGGTGCAAGCAGCAGTAGCAGCACAACAGGCGCTTCAGGGAAGAGGAGCTGCAGCAGCAGAGGTACCCCATAATAATAATGGACAGAGAAAGGTACCCTTTGCTGCATTCCGTAATTTTGTTGAAACAGAGGGAGAGATTGATGGGTTCCTGGCTGATTTTGAAAGGCAGTGTGCCTTACACCAGGTACCCGCAGAGGAATGGGTCACTATCCTCTCTGGGAAGTTATCCGGCCGGGCCAGTGAGGCTTTTCGGGCCATCCCAGAGGAGGAAATTACCAGTTACCGGGCAGTAAAGGATGCCCTTTTGGCCAGGTACGCTGTCACCCCTGAGGCGTACCCGCGGCGATTCCGGGACACTAACAAGCAGGCTGGCGATTCCTATGTGGAGTCGGCATGTAGGGTACACCGCACAGCAGCCCACTGGATGGCAGGGTGCCAAACGGTAACTGGGGAAGAGGTGCTGCAGTATTTTTGTTGGAGCACTGCTTTGACCGGTTACCTGCAGGAGTTAGAGAGTGGGTTAGGGACCGCAAACCCGCTACCTTACCTGAAGCTGCTCGTCTGGCCGATGAATATACAGATGCACGAAAGCTAGACCAGACAGCAGCCAAGGTCCCTACCCGAATGGAGTACAAACCGGCAGCACCTCCAACCACTACTGTGTTTCACCCCCCAGTGCATCGCACCCCCACAATGCCACCAGCAAACAACTATGTTCAGCCAGCCCGATTCAATGCCCGGGATTACTCTCAGCAGATCCGGTGCTATGGATGCAAACAGTTGGGGCACAAGAGACCAGAGTGCCCATTGAACAATGCCAACTAAGCGCAGTCATGGAGAAGACCAGCCGGCGGAAATCAGCAGCCACCCCAGCCTTCCACAGCACAGACATACCGTTAAGCTGAATGGTAAAGTGGTCACTGGTCTGAGGGACACCGGAGCCACTATGACCCTGCTCCAAAAGAACCTTGTTTCCGAACACCAGCATACTGGAAATACTGTAGCAGTAGGGTAGCAGGAGGCGCCGTGTTCCGTCTGCCTGTTGCCCGGGTTCATTTGGATTGGGGAGTGGGCTCTGGACATGTGAATGTGGGGGTTATGAAATACTTGCCTGCTGATGTTTTGCTTGGGAATGATTTGGCCCCTTTGGTTTCCGCATATGCTCCAATGGGACCTGCTGATGTCAACCCAGTGACTACCCGTGCTCAGACCCGTGCTGCTGGAACCAGCCCACCTGCTGCTGAGACCCAGGTAAGACCCGATTCCCTGACTGATACCCTAGGGCAGACTTTTGTTAGCTGGGATTCCCCAGAGGAGTTTGGGAGGGAAACCCAGGCAGATCCGACTCTCCAGAAGTATAGGGACAGGGCAGATACTGGAGAGGAAGGAGTAGATGGGGAGCGGAATGAGTGGGTGGGGAACAGGTTACATAGGATCCCTAAACCGTCCCAGAAAAGTGTTGCCCATCCGCCGAATCGACAGCTGCTGGTGCCCGCAAAATACCGGCAGGAGATTCTGCGGATAGGGCATGATGTTCCGTTAGCTGGACATCTAGGGTCCCGCCACACAGCCTATAGGATCATGCAGAACTTATTTTGGCCAAGTTTTAATCAGGCTGTGCGGATATATTGTAGTACGTGTGACACTTGTCAACGGGTAGGAAAGCGGGGGGACCACCCAAGAGCTAGGCTTATGTCTATGCCTATCATTGGGGAGCCCTTTGCCCGCATAGCCGTTGACATTGTGGGTCCACTGGCCAGGGCTAGTCCATCCGGTAAGAAATATATTCTCACCGTGGTGGTCTATGCCACTCGCTATCCAGAGGCAGTAGCGCTGTCTAACATAGAGGCAGAGACAGTTGCTGATGCCCTGGTTAGGATTTTTACCAGGGTCGGGTTCCCTAAGGAGATTCTCTCTGACCAGGGAACCCAATTTACCGCTGTGCTCACTCAGCAGCTGTGGAGGGTATGCGGAATTAAACCGATACTTAGTTCCCCATACCATCCACAGACTAACGGTCTTTGCGAGCGATTTAATGGCACCCTCAAACAGATGTTGAGGATCTTTTCTGACACTTGCAGAGACTGGGAGCGATTCCTGCCTCATCTGTTGTTTTCTTACAGAGAGGTTGTCAGGATCGGGACAGGGATCCAACACGCAGAGTACAAAGAGTAGATAGATACGTATACCGGACCTTAGAATGGCCGGACTAACGTAAGAACTACGATTAGAATGGTCAGAGACAAGCCGAGGTCGAGGGAACGAGAGGACAGGTAAGCGAGAGACAAGCCGGGTCAAAGGAACACAGAGAGACAGAGTAGTAACAACAAGCCGGGTCAGAACCAAAAGATAAACAGAATACAAAAGCACTGTGCGACTAGACTAGCTAGAACCACGACAGGGCAATGAGCAAATACTGAAAGCTCCATTAAATACCCTGTTTAGGTGAGTAATCACGCCTCCGCCGAGTGCTGATTCGTCTCCGGAGTTTGATTGACATGTCGGACTGGATTTGCGTCATGACGTCGACTATTGAACGTCACGTCACAAAACGGCGTCCTCCCGTCGCGGCCGGCGTGTAAACAAGCGGAGGGACCGCGAGGAACGAGGGTACCATGCTGTCTGCAGGGAAAAACGTCTAAGTCTCTGCCTCTCTCAGAGACAGAGACCGCAGGTACCCTGACAGTACCCCCCCCCCCTCAGAAACGCCCACCGGGCGGAAGGAACCGGGACGAGATGGAAAGCGGGAGTGAAAAGCCCTGCGAAGACGAGGAGCATGAACATCCTCCTGAGGTACCCAAGTCCTCTCCTCAGGACCATATCCTTTCCAGTCCACCAGGTATTGAACTCTCCCGCGAGAGATACGAGAGTCGACGATGGAGTTGACCTCGTACTCCTCCTGGCCCTCAACCTGAACAGAGCGAGGAGATGAGACCTTGGAGGAGAATCTGTTACAGATTAACGGTTTCAACAATGAAACATGAAAAGAATTAGGGATACGCAAAGCAGGAGGAAGCGCTAAGCGATACGCCACAGGATTAATTCGAGTCAGGATCCTGTAGGGCCCAATGTAGCGAGGGGCGAATTTCATAGAAGGTACCTTCAAACGAATGTTTCTAGTGCTCAACCATACCCTATCCCCAGGCACAAAACTTGGAGCCGCCCTTCTGCGTTTATCAGCGTGTTTTTTGTACAGTACGGAATTATGTAGAAGAATTTGTCGAGTCTGATCCCACAACTTCCTCAGATTGGCAACATGAACATCAACCGACGGTAACCCTTGGGAAGAGGGGACCGAAGGAAGAATGGAAGGATGAAAGCCATAATTCATGAAGAAGGGGCTAGAGTGAGTTGAATCGCAAACGAGATTATTGTGTGCGAACTCTGCCCAAGGAATCAGACCGACCCAATCGTCCTGATGTTCAGACACAAAACAACGCAGATATTGCTCAATTTTTTGATTGGTACGTTCAGCAGCTCCGTTAGACTGAGGATGATAGGCAGAAGAAAAATTCAATTTGATGCCTAATTGAGAACAGAATGATCTCCAGAAACGTGAAACAAATTGGGAGCCTCTATCAGAAGTCATTTCAGAAGGTATCCCATGTAAGCGAAAAATTTCTCTTGCAAATATTTCCGCCAATTCAGGAGAAGTCGGAAGTTTAGGTAAAGGTACGAAATGTGCCATCTTGGTAAACCTATTAACCACAGTGAGGATAACAGTCTGTCTCTTAGAAGCAGGCAAATCCACAATAAAGTCCATAGCCAAACAGGTCCAAGGTTTCTCTGGAATCTCCAAGGGATGTAAAAGACCATAAGGAAGCGAATGAGGTAGTTTGGTCTTAGTACAGACCTCACAAGCTCCGATGAAATCCTTAACATCCCTCCGTAAAGAAGGCCACCAGAAATCCTTCGAGACCAAGGAATATGTTTTGCGAATACCCGGATGACCAGCTACCTTACTCTCGTGAAGACACTGTAAGAGCTCCAGTTGGAGTTCAGGAGGAACGAAGTGTCTTGACGCAGGAGTCAGTTTGGGTGCCAGATGCTGCAACTTCATGATTTTGGCAAGCAGCGGAGAATGGATTTTGAGAGTTGTGTTAGCGATAATATTACACTTGGGTACTATAGAAGACAAAACCGGCTCCGATACAGCAGCAGGTTCATATTGGCGAGACAATGCATCGGCTTTAGAATTCTTAGAACCAGGTCTATATGTGAGTATGTAATTGAAGTGAGTAAGAAATATAGACCAACGAGCCTGCCTTGAGGATAATCGCTTAGCCTCCCCAATATAGGACAAGTTCTTATGATCCGTTCAGATAGTAACAGGATGCAAGGTCCCTTCCAATAAATGTCTCCACTCCTTCAAGGCCATGATAACCGCTAGAAGTTCCCTGTCACCAATGTCATATCTGCTCTCAGTACCGGACAATTTTTTGGAAAAATACCCACATGGATGTAATGGTTTATCCACACCTAACCTTTGGGACAGGACAGCACCTATCCCCGTCTCAGATGCGTCAACTTCGAGTAGGAAGGGTAGAGTAGTATCAGGGTGAACTAAAATTGGTGTGGAAGCAAACAATTCCTTGAGAGTCTTGAAAGCAAGAAGTGCTTCAGTAGACCAATTCTTAGTGTCAGCCCCCTGTCTGGTCATATTGGTGATAGGAGCAATAATAGAAGAGTATCCCTTAATGAAACGTCTATAGTAATTGGGGAAACCAATAAACCTCTGAATGGCCTTGAGACCCTTAGGTAAAGGCCAATCTAAAATGGATTGGAGTTTCTCCGGATCCATTTTAAACCCCTCCCCAGAAATTACGTAACCAAGAAAGTTTGTCTGGGATTGGTCAAAGCTACATTTCTCCAATTTGCAGTACAAGCCGTGTTGAAGGAGTTTGTGCAAAACCCTTCTGACTTGTCCGTGGTGAGTCTCAATCTCTCTAGAATGTATAAGTATATCATCGAGGTATACAATAACACAGTCCTGTTGAAACTCCCTGAGAACTTCATTAATTAGGTCCTGAAACACTGCCGGAGCATTACAGAGACCAAAGGGCATCACAGTATACTCATAGTGCCCATAACGAGTATTGAACGCAGTCATCCACTCGTGTCCCTGCTGAATTCTGCCCCTCTGAGATCTAACTTAGTGAAGATCTTGGAACCCTTTAATCGATCAAAGAGCTCGGTGATCAATGGAATCGGATAGGCATTCCTAATGGTTATCTTGTTCAAACCTCGGTAGTCAATGCAAGGTCTTAAAGAACCATCCTTCTTTTTAACAAAAAAGAATACAGCCCCAGCAGGGGAGGAGGATCTCCTAATGAAACCTTTGTCTAGGTTTTCACGAATATACTCCTCTAAGACTAAGTTCTCATTCACAGACAAAGGGTAAACATGACCCCTGGGAGGCATAGTACCAGGAAGTAAATTAATTTTACAATCAAAGGATCTGTGTGGAGGTAAAGAGTCGGCTTTACTTTTGTCAAACACTGCCTTTAGATCCAGGTACACGGGCGGTATCTGTACCTGAGTAGGATCGGTAGAGTTAGTAAGTGTGTTAACTAGACCAAGCGATGACACTCTCTTTAAACACCTCTCCTGACAATTCTGACCCCACGAGATTATCTCCCCTAACTCCCAATCAAAACTAGGGTTGTGTCTCCTCAGCCACGAGTATCCCAGGACTATGGGAACAGAGGGAGACGAAATGAGTAGTAGAGTTATCTCCTCCTCATGTAGGATACCAGTAGTTAAGTTGAGAGGTGTGGTTTCACGAAAAATCACAGGCTCAATTAAAGGTCTACCATCTATGGCGTCAACGGCCAGAGGTGTCTTCCTTAACTGGGATGGGATAGCGTGTTTAGTGACAAAAACCTGGTCGATAAAACTCTCAGCAGCCCCGGAGTCTATCAATGCCATAGTCTCTAGAGTTCCCTTCTCCCAAGTTAAAGAAACGGGTAATAGAAGCCTGTGATCTTTGTAATTATGAATAGAGGACAAAATAGAAACACCCAAGGCCTGTCCTCTAGAGAAACTTAGGTGCGAGCGTTTCCCGGGCGATTGGGACAATTCAACAGTAAATGACCTCTGGCTCCACAGTACATACACAGTCCCTCCCTTCTCCTGTACTGCCACTCCTGCTCTGAGAGGCGAGCATGGCCTATCTGCATAGGTTCCGGAAACAGTGGAGTTTTGGTCTCAGGACTTTGGAATGATGGAGCTAGTCTAAAGGGAGATCTACAAGTTCTATCTTGAGTGTTCTGCCTTTCTCTTAGACGTTCCTCAACGCGGGAGATAAAATAAATTAAATCCTCTAAATTCTCCGGAAGCTCTCTAGTCGCTACCTCGTCAAGTATTACATCGGATAATCCGTTTAGAAATACATCTATATAAGCCTGTTCATTCCACTTAACCTCTGCCACCAAAGACCTGAACTCGTAATCCACAAGTGTTCGGTTATCTTGTCTAAGGCGCAACAGTAATCTAGCTGCATTGGCCTTCCTGCCAGGAGGGTCAAAAGTTCTTTTAAAAGCAGCTACAAAGGCATTATAATTATATACTAACGGGTTATCATTCTCCCAGAGCGGATTAGCCCATCTCAGAGCTTTCTCAACGAGTAGGGTGATAATAAATCCCACCTTTGCCCTATCAGTAGGATAGGAACGAGGCTGTAACTCGAAATGGATACTGATTTGGTTTAAAAAACCACGACACCTTTCAGGAGAACCAGCATAGCGTACAGGTGGAGTAATTCGGGAAGAAGCACCTACAGTAGCTACCTCAAGACCAGAAGTCACCGAAGGAATAGAAGGATTACGCATCTCCTCTGGTGGATTATTAGGACGTGATAATAACGCCTGTAGTGCTAGCGCCATCTGATCCATTCTGTGATCCATGGCGTCACACCTAGAATCAGAAGAACCAATCTGACTGTTTGTACCTGCAGGATCCATTGGCCCTGTCGTAATGTCAGGATCGGGACAGGGATCCAACACGCAGAGTACAAAGAGTAGATAGATACGTATACCGGACCTTAGAATGGCCGGACTAACATAAGAACTACGATTAAAATGGTCAGAGACAAGCCGAGGTCGAGGGAATGAGAGGACAGGTAAGCGAGAGACAAGCCGGGTCAAAGGAACACAGAGAGACAGAGTAGTAACAACAAGCCGGGTCAGAATATGGCAGCGAGTGTTACTCTCAATGTATTATCTGGCAGCGAGTGTTACTCTCAGAGTATTATATGGCAGTGTTACTCTCAGTGTATTATCTGGCAGCAAGTGTTACTCTCAGTGTATTATATGGCAGCAAGTGTTACTCTCAGTGTATTATATGGCAGTGTTACTCTCAGTGTATTAAATGGCAGCAAGTGTTACTCTCAGTGTATTATATGGCAGCAAGTGTTTCTCTCAGTGCATTATATGGCAGTGTTACTCTCAGTGTATTATATGGCCGTGTTACTCTCACTGTATTATATGGCAGCAAGTGTTACTCTCAGTGTATTATATGGCCGTGTTACTCTCACTGTATTATATGGCAGCAAGTGTTACTCTCAGTGTATTATATGGCCGTGTTACTCTCACTGTATTATATGGCAGCGAGTGTTACTCTCAGTGTATTATATGGCAGCGAGTGTTACTCTCAGTGTATTATCTGGCAACGGGTGTTACTCTCAGTGTATTATATGGCAACGAGTGTTACTCTCAGTGTATTATATGGCAGCGAGTGTTACTCTCAGTGTATTATCTGGCAACGGGTGTTACTCTCAGTGTATTATATGGCAGCGAGTGTTACTCTCAGTGTATTATATGGCAGCAAGTGTTACTCTCAGTGTATTATATGGCAGTGTTACTCTCAGTGTATTATATGGCAGCAAGTGTTACTCTCAGTGTATTATATGGCAGCAAGTGTTACTCTCAGTGTATTATATGGCAGCAAGTGTTACTCTCAGTGAATTATATGGCTGTGTTACTCTCAGTGTATTATCTGGCAACGGGTGTTACTCTCAGAGTATTATATGGCAGCGAGTGTTACTCTCAGTGTATTATATGGCAGCGAGTGTTACTCTCAGTGTATTCTATGGCAGCGAGTGTTACTCTCAGTGTATTATATGGCAGTGAGTGTTACTCTCAGTGTATTATCTGGCAACGGGTGTTACTCTCAGTGTATTATATGGCAGCGAGTGTTACTCTCAGTGTATTATATGGAAGCAAGTGTTACTCTCAGTGTATTATATGGCAGTGTTACTCTCAGTGTATTATATGGCAGCAAGTGTAACTCTCAGTGTATTATATGGCAGCAAGTGTTACTCTCAGTGCATTATATGGCAGTGTTACTCTCAGTGTATTATATGGCCGTGTTACTCTCACTGTATTATATGGCAGCAAGTGTTACTCTCAGTGAATTATATGGCTGTGTTACTCTCAGTGTATTATCTGGCAACGGGTGTTACTCTCAGTGTATTATATGGCAGCGAGTGTTACTCTCAGTGTATTATATGGCAGCGAGTGTTACTCTCAGTGTATTATATGGAAGCGAGTGTTACTCTCAGTGTATTATATGGCAGCTGGTGTTACTCTAAGTGTATTATATGGCAGCGAGTGTTACTCTCAGTGTATTATATGGCAGTGAGAGTTACTCTCAGTGTATTATAGGGCAGTGAGTGTTACTCTCGGTGTATTATATGGCAGCGAGTGTTACTCTCAGTGTATTATATGGCAGTGAGTGTTACTCTCAGTGTATTATCTGGCAACGGGTGTTACTCTCAGTGTATTATATGGCAGCGAGTGTTACTCTCAGTGTATTATATGGCAGTGAGTGTTACTCTCAGTGTATTATATGGCAGTGAGTGTTACTCTCAGTGTATTATATGGCAGTGTTTGTCTCAGTGTATTATATGGCAGCAAGTGTTACTCTCAGTGTATTATCTGGCAGCGAGTGTTACTCTCAGTGTATTATATGGCAGCGAGTGTTACTCTCAGTGTATTACATGGCAGCGAGTGTTACTCTCAGTGTATTATATGGCAGTGTTTGTCTCAGTGTATTATATGGCAGCAAGTGTTACTCTCAGTGTATTATCTGGCTGCGAGTGTTACTCTCAGTGTATTATCTGGCAGCGAGTGTTACTCTCAGTGTATTATATGGCAGCGAGTGTTACTCTCAGTGTATTATATGGCAGCGAGTGTTACTCTCAGTGTATTATATGGCAGCGAGTGTTACTCTCAGTGTTTTATATGGCAGTGTTTGTCTCAGTGTATTATATGGCAGCAAGTGTTACTCTCAGTGTATTATCTGGCAGCGAGTGTTACTCCCAGTGTATTATATGGCAGCGAGTGTTACTCTCAGTGTATTATATGGCTGTGTTACTCTCATTGTAGTATATGGCAGTGAGTGTTACTCTCAGTGTATTATATGGCAGTGTTACTCTTAGTGTATTATGTGGCAGCGAGTGTTACTCTCAGTGTATTATATGGCAGTGAGTGTTACTCTCAGTGTATTATATGGCAGTGTTTGTCTCAGTGTATTATCTGTCAGCGAGTGTTACT
Organism: Pelobates fuscus; assembly: GCF_036172605.1. Taxonomy (NCBI): domain Eukaryota; kingdom Metazoa; phylum Chordata; class Amphibia; order Anura; family Pelobatidae; genus Pelobates; species Pelobates fuscus. The sequence continues at coordinate 425,200,988 of NC_086319.1, forward strand.
CTCAGTGTATTATCTGTCAGCGAGTGTTACTCTCAGTGTATTATATGGCAGCGAGTGTTACTCTCAGTGTATTATATGGCTGCGAGTGTTGCTCTCAGTGTATTATATGGCAGCGAGTGTTACTCTCAGTGTATTATATGGCAGTGTTTGTCTCAGTGTATTATATGGCAGCAAGTGTTACTCTCAGTGTATTATATGGCAGCGAGTGTTACTCTCAGTGAATAATATGGCTGTGTTACTCTCATCGTAGTATATGGCAGTGAGTGTTACTCTCAGTGTATTATATGGCAGTGTTACTCTCAGTGTATTATAGGGCAGTGAGTGTTACTCTCAGTGTATTATCTGGCAGCGAGTGTTACTCTCAGTGTATTATATGGCAGCAAGTGTTACTCTCAGGGTATTATCTGGCAGCGAGTGTTACTCTCAGTGTATTATATGTCAGCGAGTGTTACTCTCAGTGAATTATATGGCTGTGTTACTCTCAGTGTATTATATCGCAACGAGTGTTACTCTCAGTGTACTATATGGCAACGAGTGTTACTCTCAGTGTATTATCTGGCAGCGAGTGTTACTCTCAGTGTATTATATGGCAGCGAGTGTTACTCTCAGTGTATTATTTGGCAGTGTTACTCTCAGTGAATTATATGGCTGTGTTACTCTCAGTGTATTATATGGCAGAAGATGTTACTCTCAGTGTATTATATGGCAACGAGTGTTACTCTCAGTGTATTTTATGGCAGCGAGTGTTACTCTCAGTGTATTATATGGCAGCGAGTGTTACTCTCAGTGTATTATTTGGCAGCGAGTGTTACTCTCAGTGTATTATATGGCAGCGAGTGTTACTCTCAGTGTATTATATGGCAGCGAGTGTTACTCTCAGTGTATTATATGGCAGCAAGTGTTACTCTCAGTGTAGTATATGGCAGTGAGTGTTACTCTCAGTGTATTATATGGCAACGAGTGTTACTCTCAGTGTATTATATGGCAGCGAGTGTTACTCTCAGTGTATTATAGGGCAGTGAGTGTTACTCTCAGTGTATTATTTGGCAGCGAGTGTTACTCTCAGTGTATTATATGGCAGCGAGTGTTACTCTCAGTGTATTATATGGCAGCGAGTGTTACTCTCAGTGTATTATATGGCAGTGAGTGTTACTCTCAGTGTATTATATGTCAGTGTTACTCTCAGTGTATTATAGGGCAGTGAGTGTTACTCTCAGTGTATTATATGGCAGTGTTACTCTCAGTGTATTATATGGCAGCAAGTGTTACTCTCAGTGTATTATCTGGCAGCGAGTGTTACTCTCAGTGTATTATATGGCAGCGAGTGTTACTCTCAGTGTATTATATGGCAGCGAGTGTTACTCTCAGTGAATTATATGGCTGTGTTACCTCTCAGTGTATTATATGGCAGCAGATGTTACTCTCAGTGTATTATATGGCAACGAGTGTAACTCTCAGTGTACTATATGGCAGCGAGTGTTACTCTCAGTGTATTATATGGCAGTGTTACTCTCGGTGTATTATATGGCAACGAGTGTTATTCTCAGTGTATTATATGGCAACGAGTGTTACTCTCAGTGTACTATATGGCAGCAAGTGTTACTCTCAGTGTATTATATGGCAGTGTTACTCTCAGTGTATTATATGGCAGCGAGTGTTACTCTCAGTGTATTATAGGCCAGTGAGTGTTACTCTCAGTGTATTATATGGCAGTGAGTGTTACTCTTAGTGTATTATATAGCAGTGTTACTCTCAGTGTATTATAGGGCAGTGAGTGTTACTCTCAGTGTATTATATGGCAGTGTTACTCTCAGTGTAGTATATGGAAGTGAGTGTTACTCTCAGTGTATTATATGGCAGCGATTGTTACTCTCAGTGTATTATATGGCAGCGAGTGTTACTCTCAATGTATTAAATGGCAGTGAGTGTTACTATCAGTGTATTATATGTCAGCAAGTGTTACTCTCAGTGTATTATATGGCAGCGGGTGTTACTCTCAGTGTATTATATGGCAGCGAGTGTTACTCTTAGTGTATTATATGGCAGTGAGTGTTACTCTCAGTGTATTATATGGCAGCGAGTGTTACTCTCAGTGTATTATATGGCAGTGTTTGTCTCAGTGTATTATATGTCAGCAAGTGTTACTCTCAGTGTATTATATGGCAGTGAGTGTTACTCTCATTGTATTATATGGCAGCGGGAGTTACTCTCAGTGTATTATATGGCAGTGAGTGTTACTCTCAGTGTATTATATGTCAGCGAGTGTTACTCTCAGTGTATTATATTGCAGCGAGTGTTACTCTCAGTGTATTATATTGCAGTGAGTGTTACTCTCAGTGTATTATATGGCAGTGAGTGTTACTCTCAGCGTATTATATGGCAGTGTTACTCTCAGTGTATTATATGGCAGCGAGTGTTACTCTCAGTGTATTATATGGCAGCAAGTGTTACTCTCAGTGTATTATATTGCAGCGAGTGTTACTCTCAGTGTATTATACGGCAGCAAGTGTTACTCTCAGTGTATTATATGACAGCGTGTGTTACTCTTAGTGTATTATAGGGCAGTGAGTGTTACTCTCAGTGTATTATATGGCAGTTTTACTCTCAGTGAATTATAGGGCAGCGAGTGTTACTCTCAGTGTATTATATGGCAGCGAGTGTTACTCTCAGTGTATTACATGGCAGCGAGTGTTACTCTCAGTGTATTATATGGCACCGAGTGTTACTCTCAGTGTATTATATGGCAGTGAGTGTTACTCTCAGTGTATTATACGGCAGCTAGTGTTACTCTCAGTGTATTATATGGCAGCGAGTGTTACTCTCAGTGTATTATATGGCAGCGAGTGTTACTCTCAGTGTATTATATGGCAGTGTTACTCTCAGTGTATTATATGGCAGCTAGTGTTACTCTCAGTGTATTATATGGCAGTGAGTGTTACTCTCAGTGTATTATATGTCAGCAAGTGTTACTCTCAGTGTATTATATGGCAGCGGGTGTTACTCTCAGTGTATTATATGGCAGTGAGTGTTACTCTCCGTGTATTATATGGCAGTGAGTGTTACTCTCAGTGTATTATATGGCAGCTAGTGTTACTCTCAGTGTATTATATGGCAGTGTTACTCTCAGTGTATTATATGGCAGTGAGTGTTACTCTCAGTGTATTATATGGCAGCGGGTGTTACTCTCAGTGTATTATATGGCAGTGAGTGTTACTCTCAGTGTATTATATGGCAGTGAGTGTTACTCTCAGTGTATCATATGCCAGTGAGTGTTACTCTCAGTGTATTATATGGCAGCGAGTGTTACTCTCAGTGTATTATATGACAGTGTTACTCTCAGTGAGTGTTACTCTCAGTATTTTATATGGCAGTGTTACTCTCAGTGTATTATATGGCAGTTTTACTCTCAGTGAATTATAGGGCAGCGAGTGTTACTCTCAGTGTATTATATGGCAGCGAGTGTTACTCTCAGTGTATTACATGGCAGCAAGTGTTACTCTCAGTGTATTATATGGCAGTGAGTGTTACTCTCAGTGTATTATATGGCAGTGAGTGTTACTCTCAGTGTATTATACGGCAGCTAGTGTTACTCTCAGTGTATTATATGGCAGCGAGTGTTACTCTCAGTGTATTATATGGCAGCAAGTGTTACTCTCAGTGTATTATATGGCAGCGAGTGTTACTCTCAGTGTATTATATGACAGCGGGTGTTACTCTCAGTGTATTATATGGCAGTGAGTGTTACTCTCAGTGTATTATATGACAGTGTTACTCTCAGTGAGTGTTACTCTCAGTATTTTATATGGCAGTGTTACTCTCAGTGTATTATATGGCAGTTTTACTCTCAGTGAATTATAGGGCAGCGAGTGTTACTCTCAGTGTATTATATGGCAGCGAGTGTTACTCTCAGTGTATTACATGGCAGCGAGTGTTACTCTCAGTGTATTATATGGCAGTGAGTGTTACTCTCAGTGTATTATATGGCAGTGAGTGTTACTCTCAGTGTATTATACGGCAGCTAGTGTTACTCTCAGTGTATTATATGGCAGCGAGTGTTACTCTCAGTGTATTATATGGCAGCAAGTGTTACTCTCAGTGTATTATATGGCAGCGAGTGTTACTCTCAGTGTATTATATGACAGCGGGTGTTACTCTCAGTGTATTATATGGCAGTGAGTGTTACTCTCAGTGTATTATATGGCAGTGAGTGTTACTCTCAGTGTATTATATGGCAGTGAATAGTACTCTCGGTGTATTATATGTCAGCGATTGTTACTCTCGGTGTATTATATGTCAGCAAATGTTGCTCTCAGTGTATTATATGGCAGTGAGTGTTACTCTCAGTGCATATTATGGCAGCAAGTGTTACTCTCAGTGTATTATATGGCAGTGAGTGTTGCTCTCAGTGTATTATAGGGCAGTGAGTATGACTGTTAAAGAAGCATTCGTTTTCACTGTGTACCTTTAAGTACTATTTTCACCTTTCAGACCTATTTGCAGCCGTTCGTATGGTTCAGCACGAATCCTTTGTGTAAACGTATAGGTCGCCGCCATTTCGGGACTTTGCACGTGTTCGCGGCCATCTTACGTGCGAACAGCGGTGTTTGCCAGCAATCGTCTGGAACGGAAAACGGAAAACTCAAACAGGCGAACACCGCTGAGACCTCCAGGATAACGCAACTTCGTGCTGGACCTACCGAACGGCCCACCGTTCGGTAGGATGATTACCCTTCGCATGGGGAGTACAGCGACCCCCGGGATAACTATGGATGGCAACGGGTTCGTGGAGTTTTTACGTACGAACGGAGACCGACCGCAAGGCCAAAACGTGTGGAACTATTTTCGGCTAGAAAGTCTGTGCGGTCGGTCAAAACTTTGGAAACCCATAACTCCCGAACTGTTCATCCGAACGGGCTGGTTTTTGGATATGTTGCTCCCCTGAACAAGATCTATACAGCGGTGTAAGATTTAAAGGGGTACCCCCTGGTTTTGGGGTACATCCAGAACTTGGTTGAAAATATGTACAGTATAATCAGTTTAACTGTTTATCTGAGGGGAAGGGATGTGTGGGTTGCACCAAATGTGTGATTGGTGATTTTATGCCTCCCCCTGGGAGTGTCCTGTTTGCATGTAACCACAATAAAAAGCAGGTTGGGCATCCCAGTCCTCAGTTCTTGTTTGACCCTCAAATCGCAGCCTTGACTCGTTTTGTGGGCAGAAGGGTATCCGAGCTGTGCTACAGCTAGTGGGATTATTCTATATTTACAGGACTCATATGGAATACTATGGAAAGCAGCTTCTCCCCTCTTCAGCAATAGGAATCCAGACTACTCAGCGGTCCAGCTCTCAGCAAGACTAAGGGTAACCGTAACATTTGGTGGCAGCGGCGGGATTATCTTGGATTTCCCAGGGGAGAGGTGCGGAACGGATGGAGAGCGCTTACGAAAAATTGAAGCGCACAACCCTAAAGGATTTACTTGAAAGCAGAGGAGAGAGCTGATCGCAGAACTGACCGAACTGGATCAGTGCTTCACAATGGCGGAAACACCGACCACAAATAGTGACGAAAAGGCCAGGATTGTTCGGGAGAGGCTCCCACTATACGGGCCGAACCCACCCATAATACTGGTGCAGCAGTTGATGGCGGAGGCGGACGAGGATATACGAAAGGCTCGAGCCCACAAACTCAACCTAGTAAACGCACACCGCAATGCTGAAACCCCGCAGGTAATCGTTCCTGTCGAAAATGCTGGGAGGCCCAAGATACCCTATGCGGCATTTCGACCCTTCCTAGAGAGCGAGACAGGAATTGATGAATACTTGGCGGACTTCGAAAGGCAATGTGCCCTGCACCAGATTCCCAACAGAGAGTGGCCCACGATATTGTCTGGGAAACTATCCGGGCGAGCCCTGGAAGCCTTTCGTACTCTGGGTGCTGAGGAAGTGACACAGTATGAGCTGGTTAAAGAGACACTGTTAAGACGGTACGCTGTAACTCCGGACACGTATCGCCGACAGTTTCGGAGCACGAAAAAGAAGCCTAACGACACTCATATGGAATGGGCGCACCAAATGCGGAGAGTGGCAAATCACTGGATGAGCGGAAGTAAAGCTGTGACTGGTGATGAAATTTTACAATTGTTTCTCTTAGAACATTTTTATAATGGCATGGAGCAGCCGGGGAAGGAATGGCTGTGAGACAGGCGACCTTCTACCCTAGAAGAAGCAGCCAAATTGGCCGATGAACATTATGACTCCTGTCTTCACGAACCCACGAACTACCGAGCTCCAGCACGGGTCGAGCCCAGAGAGGTTTACCGTGCATCCCCTCGTGCTGAATTCCGAGCCCCGGTGCCCGCAGGGCCCGCCCGACACTCAGGACCACCCAATAACAGCTCTGATCGTCCCAGACCGACTTGCCACCGATGCAAGCAACCAGGGCATTTCATGGCTAGCTGCCCCCTTAATACGCACAAGACACCCAGGAATTAGAATTACCCCTCTGGGTCATATCGTCCTGCCCGGGCCCTCTGTGTTAACCAAGAGGCCCCTATGGAGGAATATTTGGGGCCACTTCACGAGGCGGACCCTGTATATGCTGCTTCAGATAACCGCCAGCACCATCGGCAGAAGGTATGGCTCGAGGGGCAATCTACCGAGGGATTGAGAGACACAGGTGCTACTATCACGCTGGTACAGAGTCATTTGGTGCCGGAGCACAAGCGATCAGGACAGACTGTGGCCGTTAGAGTGGCGAGGGGGATGTGTACAAAATTCCCACAGCTAAAGTGCATCTTGATTGGGGAGCGGGAAAGGGGGCTGTGAACGTGGGCATAATGGATAATTTACCTGCCGAAGTACTACTGGGCAACGATTTGGGCCCCATGACCTCTGCCTATGCTCCTGTATACAACAACGAGGCGAACCCAGTGACTACCCGAACCCAAGCCCGGATGGAGCGAGAACTCTCACCAGTGCGGGAGACACAGGTAAGACCTACCCCGACCTTGCCTGACATGTTAAGCCCCATACCCTGGGACACCCCAGATGCTTTCGAGACAGAGTCTAAGACTGACCCGACCTTACAAAAGTACCGGGAACGAGCAGAGACTGGAGGGGGCGGGGCAGATAACGAAACATTTTTATGGGAAAAAGGGAAACTATATCGCTTGACGGAGAAAAAGGGACAACGTAGGCGACAGCTGGTAGTGCCCCACAAATACCGTCGAGAAATCCTCAAGATAGGACACGACATCCCCTTGGCAGGCCACCTAGCTGTAACCCGTACACTACACCGCATTACCCACACGTTCTTCTGGCCAGGGGTACACGCTGACGTTAGAACTTACTGTAATACCTGCGATGTGTGTCAACGAGTAGGAAGGCGAGGCGATCACCCTAAAGCCCATCTAGTCAATATGCCCATTGTAGAGGAACCCTTCAGCAGGGTTGCTATTGACCTAGTAGGACCACTGGCTACCCCTAGTCCCTCCGGTAAGCGCTACATCCTTACCGTAGTGGACTACGCTACCAGGTACCCAGAGGCTGTCACCCTATCCAACATCCAAGCGGATACGGTAGCAAATGCACTGGTACAGGTGTTCTCCCGGGTAGGATTTCCAAAAGAAATCCTGTCCGACCGAGGCACCCAATTTACGGCCGAATTGACCCAACAACTCTGGCAGGTTTGCAAAATTAAGTCCCTCCTGAGCTCCCCATACCACCCCCAGACAAACGGACTTTGTGAGAGGTTCAATGGGACCCTCAAACAAATGCTCAAGATGTTCACTCAGGAATACCGATACTGGGAATGCTTCCTGCCGCACCTCATATTTGCTTATCGGGAGGTGCCCCAGGAAACGACAGGGTTCTCTCCCTTCGAGTGGCTCTACGGAAGAAAGGTACGGGGACCCCTAAACCTGATCCGAGAGCACTGGGAGGGAGAGATGGAGACTGACGGTGTCCCCATTGTGCCATACGTGCTGGAACTCAGAGACCGAATGGAGCAATTATCCAAATCAGTGCAGGCTAATCTCCAGTCGGCCCAGAGAAGACAGAAGGTATGGTACGATCGGGGGGCCCGAAGGAGAATCTTCACCATAGGACAAAAGGTGTTAGTACTTAAGCCTGTGAAGACAGACAAATTGCAGGCGTCCTGGCAGGGCCCCTACCAGATCGTAGAGAAACGGGGAGACACCACTTACGTAATAGCTAGCTGCCACGACAACAATCCTAGGAAGACATTCCATGTAAACATGCTCAAGGAATATTTTGAGCGATCAGAGAATGTGACGGCCGTATGTTGTCCCCCTCAGGAAGACCCCGACAGTCTACCCATTCCTGATCTATTAGAAAAGAGTCCCCCCACAGGTATAGTAGCCCAGGTTCAGATAGGAGACCGACTTAGCCCCACTGAAAGGGAGCAGCTCAAACAACTCCTGCAGTCCAAACACCTCACCTTCTCCCAGAAGCCAGGGTACACTACCTTAACCACACACCAGGTAGATACCCCCGGACAAGCTCCCTTACGCCAGGCCCCGTACCGAATCCCCGAGGCAGTTAGGACAGGAATGAAGAAGGAGATCGATGAGATGCTCCAACTCAGGGTAATTGAGCCCTCCGATAGTCCCTGGGCCTCCCCGGTTGTCCTGGTACCCAAGAAAGATGGGATAACCCGGTTCTGCGCAGACTATCGGAGGCTCAATGAAAAGACAGTGACGGACGCTTACCCTATGCCCAGGGTAGACGAGCTACTCGATCGTATAGCCAGGGGAAATTACCTGACCACTATTGACCTCTGCAAGGGTTACTGGCAGATTCCCCTGGCCCCGGAGGCTATCCCCAAGTCGGCATTCGTCACCCCATTCGGCTTATATCAGTTTAAGGTAATGCCGTTTGGGATGAAGAATGCCCCAGCTACATTCCAGCGCTTGGTGGATAGGCTCCTGGATGGCTTCCAGAGTTTTGCTTGCGCATACCTGGACGACATAGCGATTCACAGTGAGTCCTGGGAGGACCACTTAGCTCACGTAGGAATGGTTCTGGATCAGATCCGGGCTGCGGGCCTGACTCTGAAGCCAGAAAAATGCCACTTTGGGATGGCCGAGGTACAGTACCTGGGTCACCGGGTGGGGTGTGGGAAACAGCGACCAGAGCCAGCCAAGATAGAAGCTGTCGCCAATTGGCCCACCCACTAAGACTCAGGTCCTAGCCTTCCTGGGCACGGCAGGGTACTACAGACGGTTTGTACCAGACTACAGCACACTTGCCAAACCCCTGACTGACTTGACCAAGAAAAACTTACCTCGACAGGTCCTGTGGTCTCCCCACTGTGAATCGGCTTTCCAGGCACTCAAAAATGCTCTGATTAACGCTCCTGTCTTGGCGGCCCCAGCCCTTAACAAACGTTTTATCGTCCATACAGACGCTTCTATGTTCGGGCTGGGAGCCGTCCTCAGCCAAGTAGGCGAAGACGGAGGGGAGCATCCAGTTGCCTACATCAGCCGGAAGCTCCTGCCCCGCGAAGTCAGCTATGCAGCGGTCGAAAAGGAGTGTTTGGCTTTGGTGTGGGCATTAAAGAAATTGACTCCCTATTTATATGGACAAGAGTTCACTCTGGTCACCGACCATAACCCGTTGGATTGGCTAAACCGGGTCTCTGGAGATAACGGCAGGCTATTACGTTGGAGTTTATCGTTGCAACCCTTCAATTTCACCATTACCTACAGACCTGGGAAACAGAATGGCAACGCCAACGGGTTGTCCAGACAAACAGACCTCAGCCCGGCATAACCAGCGGTCTGGACAGCCTTAGTCTGCCCCGAAAAGGGGTCAGACGGTGTCTGCCAGAGTGTTCCACAGAAAGGGAGCACTGTTACAGAAGCATTAGTTTTAATTGTGTACCTTTAAGTACTATTTTCACCTTTCAGACCTATTTGCAGCCGTTCGTATGGTTCAGCACGAATCCTTTGTGTAAACGTATAGGTGGCCGCCATTTCGGGACTTTGCACGTGTTCGCGGCCATCTTACGTGCGAACAGCGGTGTTTGCCAGCAATCGTCTGGAACTGAAAACGGAGACGCAAACAGGCGAACACCGCTGAGACCTCCAGGATAACGCAACTTTGTGCTGGACCTACCGAACGGCCCACCGTTCGGTAGGATGATTACCCTTCGCATGGGGAGTACAGCGACCCCCGGGATAACCATGGATGGCAACGGGTTCGTGGAGTTTTTACGTACGAACGGAGACCGACCGCAAGGCCAAAACATGTGGAACTATTTTCGGCTAGAAAGTCTGTGCGGTCGGTCAAAACTTTGGAAACCCATAACTCCCGAACCGTTCATCCGAACGGGCTGGTTTTCGGATATGTTGCTCCCCTGAACAAGATCTATACCGGTGTATGATTTATACGCGGTGTATGATTTAAAGGGGCACCCCCTGGTTTTGGGGTACATCCAGAACTTGGTCGAAAATATGTACAGTATAATTGGTTTAACTGTTTATCTGAGGGGAGGGGATGTGTGGGTTGCACCAAATGTGTGATTGGTGATTTTATGCCTCCCCCTGGGAGTGTCCTGTTTGCATGTAACCACAATAAAAAGCAGGCTGGGCATCCCAGTCCTCAGTTCTTGTTTGACCCTCAAATCGCAGCCTTGACTCGTTTTGTGGGCAGAAGGATATCCTAGCTGTGCTACAGCTAGTGGGATTATTCTACATTTACAGGACTCGTATGGAATACTATGGAAAGCAGCTTCTCCCCTCTTCAGCAATAGGAATCCAGACTACTCAGCGGTCCAGCTCTCAGCAAGACTAAGGGTAACCGTAACAATTACTCTCAGTGTATTATATGGCAGTGTTACTCTCAGTGTATTATATGGCAGCGAGTGTTACTCTCAGTGTATTATATGGCAGCTGGTGTTACTCTCAGTGTATTATATGGCAGTGAGTGTTACTCTCAGTGGAGTATATGGCAGTGTTACTCTCAGTGTAGTATATGGCAGTGAGTGTTACGCTCAGTGTATTATATGGCAGTGAGTGTTACGCTAAGTGTATTATATGGCAGTGAGTGTTGCTCTCAGTGTACTATATGGCAGTGAGTGTTACTCTCAGTGTATTATATGGCAGTGAGTGTTACTCTCAGTATATTATATGGCAGTGTTACTCTGTGTATTATATGGCAGTGAGAGTTACTCTCAGTGTATCAGTGTATTATATTGCAGTGAGTGTTACTCTCAGTGTATTATATGGCAGTGAGAGTTACTCTCAGTGTATTATATGGCAGCGGGTGTTACTCTCAGTGTATTATATGGCAGTGTTACTCTCAGTGTATTATACGGCAGCGAGTGTTACTCTCAGTGTATTATATGGCAGTGTTACTCTGTGTATTATATGGCAGTGAGAGTTACTCTCAGTGTATTATATGGCAGTGAGAGTTACTCTCAGTATATTATATAGCAGTGAGTGTTACTCTCAGTGTATTATATGGCAGTGAGTGTTACTCTCAGTGTATTATATGGCAGTGTTACTCTGTGTATTATATGGCAGTGAGAGTTACTCTCAGTGTACCAGTGTATTATATTGCAGTGAGTGTTACTCTCAGTGTATTATATGGCAGTGAGAGTTACTCTCAGTGTATTATATGGCAGCGGGTGTTACTCTCAGTGTATTATATGGCAGTGTTACTCTCAGTGTATTATATGGCAGTGAGTGTTACTCTCAGTGTATTATATGGCAGCGAGTGTTACTCTCAGTGTATTATATGGTAGTGAGTTTTACTCTCAGTGTATTATATGGCAGTGTTACTCTCAGTGTAGTATATGGCAGTGAGTGTTACTCTCAGTGTATTATATGGCAGCGAGTGTTACTCTCAGTGTATTATATGGCAGCGAGTGTTACTCTCAGTGTATTATATGGCAGCGATTGTTACTCTCAGTGTATTATACGGCAGCAAGTGTTGCTCTCAGTGTATTATATGGTAGTGTTACTCTGTGTATTATATGGCAGTGAGAGTTACTCTCAGTGTATCAGTGTATTATATTGCAGTGAGTGTTACTCTCAGTGTATTATATGGCAGTGAGAGTTACTCTCATTGTATCATATGGCAGTGAGTGTTACTCTCAGTGTATTATATGGCAGCCAGTGTTACTCTCAGTGTATTATATGGCAGCAAGTGTTACTCTCAGTGTATTATATGGCAGTGAGTGTTACTCTCAGTGTATTATATGGCAGTGAGTGTTACTATCAGTGTACTATATGGCAGCTAGTGTTACTCTGTGTATTATATGGCAGCGAGTGTTACTCTCAGTGTATTATATGGCAGTGTTACTCTGTGTATTATATGGCAGCAAGTGTTACTCTCAGTGTATTATATGGCAGCGAGTGTTACTTTCAGTGTATTATATGGCAGTGTTACTCTGTGTATTATATGGCAGCAAGTGTTACTCTCAGTGTATTATATGGCAGTGTTACTCTGTGTATTATATGGCAGCGAGTGTTACTCTCAGTGTATTATATGGCAGTGTTACTCTGTGTATTATATGGCAGCAAGTGTTACTCTCTGTGTATTATATGGCAGCAAGTGTTACTCTCAGTGTATTATATGGCAGCAAGTGTTACTCTCAGTGTATTATATGGCAGCAAGTGTTACTCTCAGTGTATTATATGGCAGCGAGTGTTACTCTCAGTGTATTATATGGCAGTGTTACTCTGTGTATTATATGGCAGCAAGTGTTACTCTCAGTGTATTATATGGCAGTGTTACTCTGTGTATTATATGGCAGCGAGTGTTACTCTCAGTGTATTATATGGCAGTGTTACTCTGTGTATTATATAGCAGCAAGTGTTACTCTCAGTGTATTATATGGCAGCAAGTGTTACTCTCAGTGTACTATATGGCAGCAAGTGTTACTCTCAGTGTATTATTTGGCAGCAAGTGTTACTCTCAGTGAATTATATGGCAGTGTTACTCTGTGTATTATATGGCAGTGGGTGTTACTCTCAGTGTATTATATGGCAGCGAGTGTTACTCTCAGTGTATTATATGGTAGTGTTACTCTGTGTATTATATGGCAGTGGGTGTTACTCTCAGTGTATTATATTGCAGTGAGTGTTACTCTCAGTGTATTATATGGCAGTGAGAGTTACTCTCATTGTATCATATGGCAGTGAGTGTTACTCTCAGTGTATTATATGGCAGCGAGTGTTACTCTCAGTGTATTATATGGCAGCAAGTGTTACTCTCAGTGTATTATATGGCAGTGAGTGTTACTCTCAGTGTATTATATGGCAGTGAGTGTTACTCTCAGTGTATTATATGGCAGCTAGTGTTACTCTGTGTATTATATGGCAGCGAGTGTTACTCTCAGTGTATTATATGGCAGTGTTACTCTCAGTGTATTATATGGCAGTGTTACTCTGTGTATTATATGGCAGCGAGTGTTACTCTCAGTGTATTATATGGCAGTGTTACTCTGTGTATTATATGGCAGCAAGTGTTACTCCCTGTGTATTATATGGCAGCAAGTGTTACTCTCAGTGTATTATATGGCAGCAAGTGTTACTCTCAGTGTATTATATGGCAGCAAGTGTTACTCTCAGTGTATTATATGGCAGCAAGTGTTACTCTCAGTGTATTATATGGCAGCGAGTGTTACTCTCAGTGTATTATATGGCAGTGTTACTCTGTGTATTATATGGCAGCAAGTGTTACTCTCAGTGTATTATATGGCAGTGTTACTCTGTGTATTATATGGCAGCGAGTGTTACTCTCAGTGTATTATATGGCAGTGTTACTCTGTGTATTATATGGCAGCAAGTGTTACTCTCAGTGTATTATATGGCAGCAAGTGTTACTCTCAGTGTATTATATGGCAGCAAGTGTTACTCTCAGTGTATTATATGGCAGCAAGTGTTACTCTCAGTGAATTATATGGCAGTGTTACTCTGTGTATTATATGGCAGTGGGTGTTACTCTCAGTGTATTATATGGCAGCGAGTGTTACTCTCAGTGTATTATATGGTAGTGTTACTCTGTGTATTATATGGCAGTGGGTGTTACTCTCAGTGTATTATATTGCAGTGAGTGTTACTCTCAGTGTATTATATGGCAGTGAGTGTTACTCTCAGTGTATTATATGGCAGCTAGTGTTACTCTGTGTATTTTATGGCAGCGAGTGTTACTCTCAGTGTATTATATGGCAGCGAGTGTTACTCTCAGTGTATTATATGGCAGCAAGTGTTACTCTCAGTGTATTATTTGGCAGCAAGTGTTACTCTCAGTGAATTATATGGCAGTGTTACTCTGTGTATTATATGGCAGTGGGTGTTACTCTCAGTGTATTATACGGCAGCGAGTGTTACTCTCAGTGTATTATATGGTAGTGTTACTCTTTGTATTATATGGCAGTGGGTGTTACTCTCAGTGTATTATGTTGCAGTGAGTGTTACTCTCAGTGTATTATATGGCAGTGAGAGTTACTCTCATTGTATCATATGGCAGTGAGTGTTACTCTCAGTGTATTATATGGCAGCGAGTGTTACTCTCAGTGTATTATATGGCAGTGTTACTCTGTGTATTATATGGCAGCAAGTGTTACTCTCAGTGTATTATATGGCAGTGTTACTCTGTGTATTATATGGCAGCGAGTGTTACTCTCAGTGTATTATATGGCAGTGTTTCTCTGTGTATTATATGGCAGCAAGTGTTACTCTCAGTGTATTATATGGCAGCAAGTGTTACTCTCAGTGTATTATATGGCAGCAAGTGTTACTCTCAGTGTATTATATGGCAGCAAGTGTTACTCTCAGTGAATTATATGGCAGTGTTACTCTGTGTATTATATGGCAGTGGGTGTTACTCTCAGTGTATTATATGGCAGCGAGTGTTACTCTCAGTGTATTATATGGTAGTGTTACTCTGTGTATTATATGGCAGTGGGTGTTACTCTCAGTGTATTATATTGCAGTGAGTGTTACTCTCAGTGTATTATATGGCAGTGAGAGTTACTCTCATTGTATCATATGGCAGTGAGTGTTACTCTCAGTGTATTATATGGCAGCAAGTGTTACTCTCAGTGTATTATATGGCAGCAAGTGTTACTCTCAGTGTATTATATGGCAGTGAGTGTTACTCTCAGTGTATTATATGGCAGTGAGTGTTACTCTCAGTGTATTATATGGCAGCTAGTGTTACTCTGTGTATTATATGGCAGCGAGTGTTACTCTCAGTGTATTATATGGCAGTGAGAGTTACTCTCATTGTATCATATGGCAGTGAGTGTTACTCTCAGTGTATTATATGGCAGCGAGTGTTACTCTCAGTGTATTATATGGCAGCAAGTGTTACTCTCAGTGTATTATATGGCAGTGAGTGTTACTCTCAGTGTATTATATGGCAGTGAGTGTTACTCTCAGTGTATTATATGGCAGCTAGTGTTACTCTGTGAATTATATGGCAGCGAGTGTTACTCTCAGTGTATTATATGGCAGTGTTACTCTCAGTGTATTATATGGCAGTGTTACTCTGTGTATTATATGGCAGCGAGTGTTACTCTCAGTGTATTATATGGCAGTGTTACTCTGTGTATTATATGGCAGCGAGTGTTACTCTCAGTGTATTATATGGCAGTGTTACTCTGTGTATTATATGGCAGCAAGTGTTACTCTCTGTGTATTATATGGCAGCAAGTGTTACTCTCAGTGTATTATATGGCAGCAAGTGTTACTCTCAGTGTATTATATGGCAGCAAGTGTTACTCTCAGTGTATTATATGGCAGCGAGTGTTAATCTCAGTGTATTATATGGCAGTGTTACTCTGTGTATTATATGGCAGCAAGTGTTACTCTCAGTGTATTATATGGCAGCAAGTGTTACTCTCAGTGTATTATATGGCAGCAAGTGTTACTCTCAGTGAATTATATGGCAGTGTTACTCTGTGTATTATATGGCAGTGGGTGTTACTCTCAGTGTATTATATGGCAGCGAGTGTTACTCTCAGTGTATTATATGGTAGTGTTACTCTGTGTATTATATGGCACTGGGTGTTACTCTCAGTGTATTATATTGCAGTGAGTGTTACTCTCAGTGTATTATATGGCAGCTAGTGTTACTCTGTGTATTATATGGCAGCGAGTGTTACTCTCAGTGTATTATATGGCAGCGAGTGTTACTCTCAGTGTATTATATGGCAGCAAGTGTTACTCTCAGTGTATTATATGTCAGCGAGTGTTACTCTCAGTGTATTATATGGCAGCTAGTGTTACTCTGTGTATTATATGTCAGCGAGTGTTACTCTCAGTGTATTATATGGCAGCGAGTGTTACTCTCAGTGTATTATATGGCAGCTAGTGTTACTCTGTGTATTATATGGCAGCGAGTGTTACTCTCAGTGTATTATATGGCAGCGAGTGTTACTCTCAGTGTATTATATGGCAGCAAGTGTTACTCTCAGTGTATTATATGTCAGCGAGTGTTACTCTCAGTGTATTATATGTCAGCGAGTGTTACTCTCAGTGTATTATATGGCAGTGAGTGTTACTCTCAGTGTATTATATGGCAGCTAGTGTTACTCTGTGTATTATATGGCAGCGAGTGTTACTCTCAGTGTATTATATGGCAGCGAGTGTAACTCTCAGTGTATTATATGGCAGTGAGTGTTACTCTCAGCGTATTATATGGCAGTGTTACTCTCAGTGTATTATATGGCAGCTAGTGTTACTCTGTGTATTATATGGCAGTGAGTGTTACTCTCAGTGTATTATATGGCAGCTAGTGTTACTCTGTGAATTATATGGCAGCGAGTGTTACTCTCAGTGTATTATATGGCAGTGTTACTCTCAGTGTATTATATGGCAGTGTTACTCTGTGTATTATATGGCAGCGAGTGTTACTCTCAGTGTATTATATGGCAGTGTTACTCTGTGTATTATATGGCAGCGAGTGTTACTCTCAGTGTATTATATGGCAGTGTTACTCTGTGTATTATATGGCAGCAAGTGTTACTCTCTGTGTATTATATGGCAGCAAGTGTTACTCTCAGTGTATTATATGGCAGCAAGTGTTACTCTCAGTGTATTATATGGCAGCAAGTGTTACTCTCAGTGTATTATATGGCAGCGAGTGTTAATCTCAGTGTATTATATGGCAGTGTTACTCTGTGTATTATATGGCAGCAAGTGTTACTCTCAGTGTATTATATGGCAGCAAGTGTTACTCTCAGTGTATTATATGGCAGCAAGTGTTACTCTCAGTGAATTATATGGCAGTGTTACTCTGTGTATTATATGGCAGTGGGTGTTACTCTCAGTGTATTATATGGCAGCGAGTGTTACTCTCAGTGTATTATATGGTAGTGTTACTCTGTGTATTATATGGCACTGGGTGTTACTCTCAGTGTATTATATTGCAGTGAGTGTTACTCTCAGTGTATTATATGGCAGCTAGTGTTACTCTGTGTATTATATGGCAGCGAGTGTTACTCTCAGTGTATTATATGGCAGCGAGTGTTACTCTCAGTGTATTATATGGCAGCAAGTGTTACTCTCAGTGTATTATATGTCAGCGAGTGTTACTCTCAGTGTATTATATGGCAGCTAGTGTTACTCTGTGTATTATATGTCAGCGAGTGTTACTCTCAGTGTATTATATGGCAGCGAGTGTTACTCTCAGTGTATTATATGGCAGCTAGTGTTACTCTGTGTATTATATGGCAGCGAGTGTTACTCTCAGTGTATTATATGGCAGCGAGTGTTACTCTCAGTGTATTATATGGCAGCAAGTGTTACTCTCAGTGTATTATATGTCAGCGAGTGTTACTCTCAGTGTATTATATGTCAGCGAGTGTTACTCTCAGTGTATTATATGGCAGTGAGTGTTACTCTCAGTGTATTATATGGCAGCTAGTGTTACTCTGTGTATTATATGGCAGCGAGTGTTACTCTCAGTGTATTATATGGCAGCGAGTGTAACTCTCAGTGTATTATATGGCAGCAAGTGTTACTTTCAGTGTATTATATGTCAGCGAGTGTTACTCTCAGTGTATTATATGGCAGCTAGTGTTACTCTGTGTATTATATGGCAGCGAGTGTTACTCTCAGTGTATTATATGGCAGCAAGTGTTACTCTCAGTGTATTATATGGCAGCAAGTGTTACTCTCAGTGTATTATATGGCAGCAAGTGTTACTCTCAGTGAATTATATGGCAGTGTTACTCTGTGTATTATATGGCAGTGGGTGTTACTCTCAGTGTATTATATGGCAGCAAGTGTTACTCTCAGTGTATTATATGGTAGTGTTACTCTGTGTATTATATGGCACTGGGTGTTACTCTCAGTGTATTATATTGCAGTGAGTGTTACTCTCAGTGTATTATATGGCAGTGAGTGTTACTCTCAGTGTATTATATGGCAGCTAGTGTTACTCTGTGTATTATATGGCAGCGAGTGTTACTCTCAGTGTATTATATGGCAGCGAGTGTTACTCTCAGTGTATTATATGGCAGCAAGTGTTACTCTCAGTGTATTATATGTCAGCGAGTGTTACTCTCAGTGTATTATATGGCAGCTAGTGTTACTCTGTGTATTATATGTCAGCGAGTGTTACTCTCAGTGTATTATATGGCAGCGAGTGTTACTCTCAGTGTATTATATGGCAGCTAGTGTTACTCTGTGTATTATATGGCAGCGAGTGTTACTCTCAGTGTATTATATGGCAGCGAGTGTTACTCTCAGTGTATTATATGGCAGCAAGTGTTACTCTCAGTGTATTATATGTCAGCGAGTGTTACTCTCAGTGTATTATATGTCAGAGAGTGTTACTCTCAGTGTATTATATGGCAGTGAGTGTTACTCTCAGTGTATTATATGGCAGCTAGTGTTACTCTGTGTATTATATGGCAGCGAGTGTTACTCTCAGTGTATTATATGGCAGCGAGTGTAACTCTCAGTGTATTATATGGCAGCAAGTGTTACTTTCAGTGTATTATATGTCAGCGAGTGTTACTCTCAGTGTATTATATGGCAGCTAGTGTTACTCTGTGTATTATATGGCAGCGAGTGTTACTCTCAGTGTATTATATGGCAGCGAGTGTTACTCTCAGTGTATTATATGGCAGCGAGTGTTACTCTCAGTGTATTATATGGCAGCGAGTGTTACTCTCAGTGTATTATATGGCAGTGGGTGTTACTCTCAGTGTATTATATGGCAGTGTTACTCTGTGTATTATATGGCAGTGAGTGTTACTCTCAGTGTATTATATGGCAGCGAGTGTTGCTCTCAGTGTATTATATGGCAGCGAGTGTTACTCTCAGTGTATTATATGGCAGCGAGTGTTACTCTCAGTGTATTATATGGTAGTGTTACTCTGTGTATTATATGGCAGTGGGTGTTACTCTCAGTGTATTATATTGCAGTGAGTGTAACTCTCAGTGTATTATATGGCAGTGAGTGTTACTCTCAGTGTATTATATGGCAGCTAGTGTTACTCTGTGTATTATATGTCAGCGAGTGTTACTCTCAGTGTATTATATGGCAGCGAGTGTTACTCTCAGTGTATTATATGGCAGCAAGTGTTACTCTCAGTGTATTATATGTCAGCGAGTGTTACTCTCAGTGTATTATATGGCAGCTAGTGTTACTCTGTGTATTATATGTCAGCGAGTGTTACTCTCAGTGTATTATATGGCAGCGAGTGTTACTCTCAGTGTATTATATGGCAGCTAGTGTTACTCTGTGTATTATATGGCAGCGAGTGTTACTCTCAGTGTATTATATGGCAGCAAGTGTTACTCTCAGTGTATTATATGGCAGCGAGTGTTACTCTCAGTGTATTATATGGCAGTGTTACTCTGTGTATTATATGGCAGTGGGTGTTACTCTCAGTGTATTATATGGCAGTGAGTGTTACTCTCAGTGTATTATATGGTAGTGTTACTCTGTGTATATTATGGCAGTGGGTGTTACTCTCAGTGTATTATATTGCAGTGAGTGTTACTCTCAGTGTATTATATGGCAGTGAGTGTTACTCTCAGTGTATTATATGGCAGCTAGTGTTACTCTGTGTATTATATGGCAGCGAGTGTTACTCTCAGTGTATTATATGGCAGCGAGTGTTACTCTCAGTGTATTATATGGCAGCAAGTGTTACTCTCAGTGTATTATATGTCAGCGAGTGTTACTCTCAGTGTATTATTTGGCAGCTAGTGTTACTCTGTGTATTATATGTCAGCGAGTGTTACTCTCAGTGTATTATATGGCAGCGAGTGTTACTCTCAGTGTATTATATGGCAGCTAGTGTTACTCTGTGTATTATATGGCAGCGAGTGTTACTCTCACTGTATTATATGGCAGCGAGTGTTACTCTCAGTGTATTATATGGCAGCAATTGTTACTCTCAGTGTATTATATGTCAGCGAGTGTTACTCTCAGTGTATTATATGTCAGCGAGTGTTACTCTCAGTGTATTATATGGCAGTGAGTGTTACTCTCAGTGTATTATATGGCAGCTAGTGTTACTCTGTGTATTATATGGCAGCGAGTGTTACTCTCAGTGTATTATATGGCAGCGAGTGTTACTCTCAGTGTATTATATGGCAGCAAGTGTTACTCTCAGTGTATTATATGTCAGCGAGTGTTACTCTCAGTGTATTATATGGCAGCTAGTGTTACTCTGTGTATTATATGGTAGCGAGTGTTACTCTCAGTGTATTATATGGCAGCGAGTGTTACTCTCAGTGTATTATATGGCAGCGAGTGTTACTCTCAGTGTATTATATGGCAGCGAGTGTTACTCTCAGTGTATTATATGGCAGTGGGTGTTACTCTCAGTGTATTATATGGCAGTGTTACTCTGTGTATTATATGGCAGTGAGTGTTACTCTCAGTGTATTATATGGCAGCGAGTGTTGCTCTCAGTGTATTATATGGCAGCGAGTGTTACTCTCAGTGTATTATATGGCAGCGAGTGTTACTCTCAGTGTATTATATGGTAGTGTTACTCTGTGTATTATATGGCAGTGGGTGTTACTCTCAGTGTATTATATTGCAGTGAGTGTTACTCTCAGTGTATTATATGGCAGTGAGTGTTACTCTCAGTGTATTATATGGCAGCTAGTGTTACTCTGTGTATTATATGGCAGCGAGTGTTACTCTCAGTGTATTATATGGCAGCGAGTGTTACTCTCAGTGTATTATATGGCAGCAAGTGTTACTCTCAGTGTATTATATGTCAGCGAGTGTTACTCTCAGTGTATTATATGGCAGCTAGTGTTACTCTGTGTATTATATGTCAGCGAGTGTTACTCTCAGTGTATTATATGGCAGCGAGTGTTACTCTCAGTGTATTATATGGCAGCTAGTGTTACTCTGTGTATTATAAGGCAGCGAGTGTTACTCTCAGTGTCTTATATGGCAGCGAGTGTTACTCTCAGTGTATTATATGGCAGCAATTGTTACTCTCAGTGTATTATATGTCAGCGAGTGTTACTCTCAGTGTATTATATGGCAGTGAGTGTTACTCTCAGTGTATTATATGGCAGCTAGTGTTACTCTGTGTATTATATGGCAGCGAGTGTTACTCTCAGTGTATTATATGGCAGCGAGTGTTACTCTCAGTGTATTATATGGCAGCAAGTGTTACTCTCAGTGTATTATATGTCAGCGAGTGTTACTCTCAGTGTATTATATGGCAGCTAGTGTTACTCTGTGTATTATATGGTAGCGAGTGTTACTCTCAGTGTATTATATGGCAGCGAGTGTTACTCTCAGTGTATTATATGGCAGCGAGTGTTACTCCCAGTGTATTATATGGCAGCGAGTGTTACTCTCAGTGTATTATATGGCAGTGGGTGTTACTCTCAGTGTATTATATGGCAGTGTTACTCTGTGTATTATATGGCAGTGAGTGTTACTCTCAGTGTATTATATGGCAGCGAGTGTTGCTCTCAGTGTATTATATGGCAGCGAGTGTTACTCTCAGTGTATTATATGGCAGCGAGTGTTACTCTCAGTGTATTATATGGTAGTGTTACTCTGTGTATTATATGGCAGTGGGTGTTACTCTCAGTGTATTCTATTGCAGTGAGTGTTACTCTCAGTGTATTATATGGCAGTGAGTGTTACTCTCAGTGTATTATATGGCAGCTAGTGTTACTCTGTGTATTATATGTCAGCGAGTGTTACTCTCAGTGTATTATATGGCAGCGAGTGTTACTCTCAGTGTATTATATGGCAGCAAGTGTTACTCTCAGTGTATTATATGGCAGCTAGTGTTACTCTGTGTATTATATGTCAGCGAGTGTTACTCTCAGTGTATTATATGGCAGCGAGTGTTACTCTCAGTGTATTATATGGCAGCTAGTGTTACTCTGTGTATTATATGGCAGTGAGTGTTACTCTCAGTGTATTATATGGCAGCGAGTGTTACTCTCAGTGTATTATATGGCAGCGAGTGTTACTCTCAGTGTATTATATGGCAGCAAGTGTTACTCTCAGTGTATTATATGTCAGCGAGTGTTACTCTCAGTGTATTATATGTCAGCGCGTGTTACTCTCAGTGTATTATATGGCAGTGAGTGTTACTCTCAGTGTATTATATGGCAGCTAGTGTTACTCTGTGTATTATATGGCAGCGAGTGTTACTCTCAGTGTATTATATGGCAGCGAGTGTTACTCTCAGTGTATTATATGGCAGCAAGTGTTACTCTCAGTGTTTTATATGGCAGTGAGTGTTACTCTCAGTGTATTATATGGCAGCGAGTGTTGCTCTCAGTGTATTATATGGCAGTGAGTGTTACTCTCAGTGTATTATATGGCAGTGGGTGTTACTCTCAGTGTATTATATGGCAGTGTTACTCTGTGTATTATATGGCAGTGAGTGTTACTCTCAGTGTATTATATGTCAGCGAGTGTTACTCTCAGTGTATTATATGGCAGCGAGTGTTGCTCTCAGTGTATTATATGGCAGCGAGTGTTGCTCTCAGTGTATTATATGGCAGTGGGTGTTACTCTCAGTGTATTATATGGCATTGTGTATTTGATATTTGATGCAAAGTGGTTATTATTGTATTATTTAATATTTGTATACATTTAGTGTAATTAATAGAAGCACTGGGAGCCAGCAGATAAATATATAACATTTTATTTATCCACATAAAATAGTTTTATTTTTTTATTACTGTACTGTATGTAACCCCTTGTCTGTCAAATCCCAACAGAGCATCTAGTCCTTAACTCACTGCAGTCCCACATTTCTGCAGAGCATTGCGCTGTTTCCTCTTCTCGTCCATTACCCGTTTACATTCTGCTAGTGCCAGGAAGGGAACATAAATAATGCTAAGAAAACTCACTAGCACTAAAAGGGTTCATCCACCTTCCACAACGATCTGTAGAACATGTCTCCATTCCTGCAGCTCTGCAGAGCAGTGATTACTCCCCACTACCCACCGCCCTGCAGAGCACTGCTCTTCCCGATGTCCTGCACATCATTAGTCTCCTCCAGATGCTCTGCAGAGAGATATGGTTTGTTTGGTGAGGGTATAGAGAGAAGCTCTGTGACATCCAGGGATCTTCTGCCCTTCACTGGGCAGTACTTGTCCATCTTGCCACCTCTTTTCAGGGCATATGCGTAGGATGGGGGGAACAAGGTGTCTGCCCATAAATTAGGTCCCCCCTCCAGTATAAGACGCATGCACAAGATAAACGCAGACAGCGAGTTAAAAAAAACAGGACTAAAAGTCTCTTTATACACCATGCCCCACCGGCTTCAATGGGTGGGGCTGCAGAATGCCACACCCACTGCATACCGCAGGGGTGGGAACACGACAAAACCACTCACCCAAGGAGCTTGGTTAGAAAAGAAGAGCAGAATGCTGGTCTACTTGTGTTTGTGTGTAAACACGTATACAGACACAAGTACTGAACAATCGCTCCACTCTCCAGTGTGGTAAGGAGTCCTCAGCCCCTGTGAGAAGTAATAAGGCACCCCAGGAGGAGCGGCAAGATGTGGTGAATGGCAAGTATCCAGAGTGCCTTATTGCCCCCAGATGTAAAATGCTCCGGGGGAGAGAGGAATCTCCGCTGCTTCATAATGGGTGGGGGGGAAGTGCTGGATTTTAAAGTCTTTCTCTGGAAGGAACCCAGATATAGGGCCCTGAGAGGTCTTCAATAATCCCTTTTATTTTATGGTAGACCTCTTCAAAGCTTTCTCCTTCAACCACCGCTAGAATAGAGAAGGAAAAAAAATAGAGTCAGGAAAGGATGGGAGGAGAAGGATGGCATAACAGAAAAACAAGGTCATGTAAGAAAATGTGACGAAAGAATTACAGGGGTTGGGAAAGCGAAAGAACAGTTAGCACATGCACAGCTATTTGTCAATACACACAGCTATCTACATTGTACCACAGTTTGCTATCTGTCAAAATGTACAATTCATAAACAAAGTGCCATTAAATTGGCCACGTCATGCGCACAAAGATAGCTATTAGCCCATACAGAGAGACCTTCTAGCCTTCACTCACCTGAGAAGCACTCTGTAAAGTCCTGCTCCAGTTTGGTTGCCCTCTCATAGGTTTTTCTAGCTTGTTCTTCGGTCAGACGCTTGTTAATTTCTCTGAAAAAAGAAATCTAAATATTAAAAGATTGAAACGTGCTACAATTACGGGTTCTAACCACCGACATGCTAAGACTAACACGAGAACAGTCAGTCTAGTAATCAAACTAACCATGGAGTGATAATGGTTCCAACAACCAAACCCACAGACTGACTGAATAAATAAACCAGATCTAGAACAGCCAGACTGACCGACCCGCAGACTGACTGAATAAATAAACCAGTTCTAGAACAGCCAGACTGACCGACCCACAGACTGACTGAATAAATGAACCAGATCTAGAACAGCCAGACTGACCGACCCACAGACTGACTGAATAAATAAACCAGTTCTAGAACAGCCAGACTGACCGACCCACAGGCTGACTGAATAAATAAACCAGTTCTAGAACAGCCAGACTGACCGACCCACAGACTGACTGAATAAATAAACCAGTTCTAGAACAGCCAGACTGACCGACCCACAGACTGACTGAATAAATGAACCAGTTCTAGATCAGACTGACTGACCGACCCACAGACTGATTGAATAATTGAAGCAGCTTAAGTACCAAGATGACAGACTGACCAGCTACATTTGTGGCTTATTGGGGGTTGTGGGGTTCTTACACACTGACACGGGACACAGAGAGACAGAATTAACTCACAGAATATTTTCCAGAGATTTGGGCCGTATAAAAATGGCAATCGGTTGGAGCTGTGCAGCTTGTAGGCGTTTTACAGCATTTGCGGAGACGTCGAGGATACAATGCTTCCCCTAAGAGATTAAAAGAAGAGATTGTGACATGGACCTAGTTAATGAACCAACCCGGCACACTGTATACAGAGTGTCACACGTACCTGCTCCGCTACCTCCCTAACACTCTGCACACTCGTTCCGTACAAATGGCCATTATATTGTCCAGCTTCGATGAATTTATGGCCTTGAATGTCCTTCTCCATCTTTTCCCGAGAAGACACAAAGTGATAATCTCTGCCGTCGACCTCGTAGTCCCTCTTGGGTCTTGTCGTATCTAAGATGTTACACAAAAATAGTTTCCTTTAAATGATGCAAACAATATGCAAAATCTATGTCTAGAACATTCTATAAAGAGACAGCTATTATGGGATGCATTTCTCTAACATATATTTAGTGACAGAGCAGGAATTATTAATTCGCCGGCAGTTTATTTCCTTCACATCCATTTCTTTTATCATGATACAGTTTGGGAATAGTCTACAATCCTGAGAGCTCCACGTGCGTGTACGATGAGAGAGCCTCGGACTCCGGGTGATGACTTTAGGACTGTGTAATGGAGGATTGTGTATCCATTCATGAATAGCATTCACTAAAAATATATTCCATTTTATCAATCGTTTTCACTGGTTCATTTTCTACTTATCAAGATACTTACGAGGAACACAGGAGCCAAACTTGTCTGGAAATTCAGACAGGAGGTCATCATTCACCCTGTCCTTCCCAGGGCCCAGTATGATAATTGGTCGGGCATAGTGCACTGGAGGAAAGAAAACACAAGATCAGCATGTTGGGAGGTCAACATTCAGGTCTATGGAAATATTTGTAGATAAATCACTGGGAAGGTTTTTCTTACAGTTTTAGATCATTTGGAAAGTTTATTAAATTGAGGCCAATGTGTTATCTGGAGAATCAGCTCCATTGGTGATCTTGTCCATGCATTCACTTGCCCTCAAATCCTTCTACAGTTCTTGTTTTAAATCTTCCCAAGAGAGAACATACATGGAGAACCCACTTTACTGGAGGAACACACAGTATGGGCCAACCCGGCAAAAGTCCCCTTTACTGGAGGAACACACATTATGGGCCAAACTGGCACTAGTCCCCTTTACTGGAGGAACACACAGTATGGGCCAACCCGGCACTAGTCCTCTTTACTGGAGGAACACACAGTATGGGCCAACCCTGCACTAGTCCCCTTTACTGGGGGAACACACAGTATGGGCCAACCCGGCACTAGTCCTCTTTACTGGAGGAACACACAGTATGGGCCAACCCTGCACTAGTCCCCTTTACTGGAGGAACACACAGTATGGGCCAAACCGCAAATAGTACCATTTACTGGAGGAACATACAGTATGGGCCAAACCGGCAATAGTACCCTTTACTGGAGGAACACACAGTATGGGCCAAACTGGCACTAGTCCCCTTTACTGGAGGAACACACAGTATGGTCCAAACTGGCACTAGTCCTCTTTACTGGAGGAACACACAGTATGGGCCAAACCGGCCCATACAGTATAGGCCAACTCCTTTACTTGAGGAACACACAGTATGGGCCAAACCGGCAATAGTACCCTTTACTGGAGGAACACACAGTATGGGCCAAACTGGCACTAGTCCCCTTTACTGGAGGAACACACAGTATGGGCCAAACTGGCACTAGTCCCCTTTACTGGAGTTACAATCATTATGGGCCAATCCGGCAACAGTCCCCTGTACTGGAGGAACACACATGTGACAGATCCATCTGTATAGACTTATATTGCTGGTTTGCCTGTTTGCCTTAATTTCGCTGGATTTCCTGTCCGTATGCCCCTGTTCGTGTGTTTCTCCAAATACCGATTGAAACTAACGAACGGACGGCCACCCAGGAGAGGAGTGTGCTGCTGGTTAACCTATTGGCCCCAATTAGAACATTGCGGTTAACCGCAGACACCTCTCCATTCCATTCGTACGGGTGGTCGTCGTTCGTATGCCGACCACGAGGCGGCGGCCATTTTGGGACACGAAGAGAATCAGCGGTGTTCGGTACAAATCCTATGGAACTAAAAACGACCACTTTATCTGCCGGACACTGCTGGAAGTCGCCGCCCGCCTTCTATTTCGTCGAGGCGTACGAACACCGGTCAGTTCGGGAGTTTCTAACATTCGTATGGACTTTACCCAGATAGCCGTCCCATGGAGTCATTTGTATACCGAAGGACTTGTGAAAGACTTTGACTCCATGGCGATTGAACTAGGTACATCGGATCTGAGCGCTATTCGGTAGAAATATGCTCTCAGGTCCAGGCTATCTGGGGATACGTTACACGAACCATATGCATTCGGTATTTCTTAAATTATGTATTTTATTGTATTTTTCCTATTGTATTTTAAAATGGCGATTGTCTCTATCCTGGGAGATAATTAGATTTCTTCCCAATTATCTCCGGGATAGAGAAGAAGGATTTATGGGTAAGATGGGAAGGGCTTATATTGAAGCCACTGCGATTGGCTACTGTCCAATATGTCTTACAGTCTTCCACAAGGTCCCCTAGGGGAGTGTCCACCTTGTGGAGACCCGCATAAATACCGGGCAGGTAGCCCCCATTAGACACATTCCTGTTTGACCTTCAAGACGGAGCTTGGTCTCGTTTGTGGAGGGATTTATTATTGGGACAGTACTTTTGTTATTTCTAGCTGTGGAAGGAGTTCGACTGAATTGCTGATCGGGAGTTGCCGCGTTCGTATGCTCCGTTCGGGAGTTTGACGATCGTCTGGATTAAAACTGCATTTCTGGAGAAGGGGATTATTCACTAAATGCGGCTTTATCTACCTGGCGGTGAGTGTCGTAACAACACACTATGGGCTAATATGGCTATAGTCCCCTTTTACTGGAGGAACACACAGTATGGGCCAAACTGGCACTAGTCCCCTTTACTGGAGTTACAATCATTATGGGCCAATCCGGCAACAGTCCCCTGTACTGGAGGAACACACATGTGACAGATCCATCTGTATAGACTTATATTGCTGGTTTGCCTGTTTGCCTTAATTTCGCTGGATTTCCTGTCCGTATGCCCCTGTTCGTGTGTTTCTCCAAATACCGATTGAAACTAACGAACGGACGGCCACCCAGGAGAGGAGTGTGCTGCTGGTTAACCTATTGGCCCCAATTAGAACATTGCGGTTAACCGCAGACACCTCTCCATTCCATTCGTACGGGTGGTCGTCGTTCGTATGCCGACCACGAGGCGGCGGCCATTTTGGGACACGAAGAGAATCAGCGGTGTTCGGTACAAATCCTATGGAACTAAAAACGACCACTTTATCTGCCGGACACTGCTGGAAGTCGCCGCCCGCCTTCTATTTCGTCGAGGCGTACGAACACCGGTCAGTTCGGGAGTTTCTAACATTCGTATGGACTTTACCCAGATAGCCGTCCCATGGAGTCATTTGTATACCGAAGGACTTGTGAAAGACTTTGACTCCATGGCGATTGAACTAGGTACATCGGATCTGAGCGCTATTCGGTAGAAATATGCTCTCAGGTCCAGGCTATCTGGGGATACGTTACACGAACCATATGCATTCGGTATTTCTTAAATTATGTATTTTATTGTATTTTTCCTATTGTATTTTAAAATGGCGATTGTCTCTATCCTGGGAGATAATTAGATTTCTTCCCAATTATCTCCGGGATAGAGAAGAAGGATTTATGGGTAAGATGGGAAGGGCTTATATTGAAGCCACTGCGATTGGCTACTGTCCAATATGTCTTACAGTCTTCCACAAGGTCCCCTAGGGGAGTGTCCACCTTGTGGAGACCCGCATAAATACCGGGCAGGTAGCCCCCATTAGACACATTCCTGTTTGACCTTCAAGACGGAGCTTGGTCTCGTTTGTGGAGGGATTTATTATTGGGACAGTACTTTTGTTATTTCTAGCTGTGGAAGGAGTTCGACTGAATTGCTGATCGGGAGTTGCCGCGTTCGTATGCTCCGTTCGGGAGTTTGACGATCGTCTGGATTAAAACTGCATTTCTGGAGAAGGGGATTATTCACTAAATGGCGGCTTTATCTACCTGGCGGTGAGTGTCGTAACAACACACTATGGGCTAATATGGCTATAGTCCCCTTTTACTGGAGGAACACACAGTATGGGCCAAACTGGCACTAGTCCCCTTTACTGGAGTTACAATCATTATGGGCCAATCCGGCAACAGTCCCCTGTACTGGAGGAACACACATGTGACAGATCCATCTGTATAGACTTATATTGCTGGTTTGCCTGTTTGCCTTAATTTCGCTGGATTTCCTGTCCGTATGCCCCTGTTCGTGTGTTTCTCCAAATACCGATTGAAACTAACGAACGGACGGCCACCCAGGAGAGGAGTGTGCTGCTGGTTAACCTATTGGCCCCAATTAGAACATTGCGGTTAACCGCAGACACCTCTCCATTCCATTCGTACGGGTGGTCGTCGTTCGTATGCCGACCACGAGGCGGCGGCCATTTTGGGACACGAAGAGAATCAGCGGTGTTCGGTACAAATCCTATGGAACTAAAAACGACCACTTTATCTGCCGGACACTGCTGGAAGTCGCCGCCCGCCTTCTATTTCGTCGAGGCGTACGAACACCGGTCAGTTCGGGAGTTTCTAACATTCGTATGGACTTTACCCAGATAGCCGTCCCATGGAGTCATTTGTATACCGAAGGACTTGTGAAAGACTTTGACTCCATGGCGATTGAACTAGGTACATCGGATCTGAGCGCTATTCGGTAGAAATATGCTCTCAGGTCCAGGCTATCTGGGGATACGTTACACGAACCATATGCATTCGGTATTTCTTAAATTATGTATTTTATTGTATTTTTCCTATTGTATTTTAAAATGGCGATTGTCTCTATCCTGGGAGATAATTAGATTTCTTCCCAATTATCTCCGGGATAGAGAAGAAGGATTTATGGGTAAGATGGGAAGGGCTTATATTGAAGCCACTGCGATTGGCTACTGTCCAATATGTCTTACAGTCTTCCACAAGGTCCCCTAGGGGAGTGTCCACCTTGTGGAGACCCGCATAAATACCGGGCAGGTAGCCCCCATTAGACACATTCCTGTTTGACCTTCAAGACGGAGCTTGGTCTCGTTTGTGGAGGGATTTATTATTGGGACAGTACTTTTGTTATTTCTAGCTGTGGAAGGAGTTCGACTGAATTGCTGATCGGGAGTTGCCGCGTTCGTATGCTCCGTTCGGGAGTTTGACGATCGTCTGGATTAAAACTGCATTTCTGGAGAAGGGGATTATTCACTAAATGGCGGCTTTATCTACCTGGCGGTGAGTGTCGTAACAACACACTATGGGCTAATATGGCTATAGTCCCCTTTTACTGGAGGAACACACAGTATGGGCCAAACTGGCACTAGTCCCCTTTACTGGAGTTACAATCATTATGGGCCAATCCGGCAACAGTCCCCTGTACTGGAGGAACACACATGTGACAGATCCATCTGTATAGACTTATATTGCTGGTTTGCCTGTTTGCCTTAATTTCGCTGGATTTCCTGTCCGTATGCCCCTGTTCGTGTGTTTCTCCAAATACCGATTGAAACTAACGAACGGACGGCCACCCAGGAGAGGAGTGTGCTGCTGGTTAACCTATTGGCCCCAATTAGAACATTGCGGTTAACCGCAGACACCTCTCCATTCCATTCGTACGGGTGGTCGTCGTTCGTATGCCGACCACGAGGCGGCGGCCATTTTGGGACACGAAGAGAATCAGCGGTGTTCGGTACAAATCCTATGGAACTAAAAACGACCACTTTATCTGCCGGACACTGCTGGAAGTCGACGCCCGCCTTCTATTTCGTCGAGGCGTACGAACACCGGTCAGTTCGGGAGTTTCTAACATTCGTATGGACTTTACCCAGATAGCCGTCCCATGGAGTCATTTGTATACCGAAGGACTTGTGAAAGACTTTGACTCCATGGCGATTGAACTAGGTACATCGGATCTGAGCGCTATTCGGTAGAAATATGCTCTCAGGTCCAGGCTATCTGGGGATACGTTACACGAACCATATGCATTCGGTATTTCTTAAATTATGTATTTTATTGTATTTTTCCTATTGTATTTTAAAATGGCGATTGTCTCTATCCTGGGAGATAATTAGATTTCTTCCCAATTATCTCCGGGATAGAGAAGAAGGATTTATGGGTAAGATGGGAAGGGCTTATATTGAAGCCACTGCGATTGGCTACTGTCCAATATGTCTTACAGTCTTCCACAAGGTCCCCTAGGGGAGTGTCCACCTTGTGGAGACCCGCATAAATACCGGGCAGGTAGCCCCCATTAGACACATTCCTGTTTGACCTTCAAGACGGAGCTTGGTCTCGTTTGTGGAGGGATTTATTATTGGGACAGTACTTTTGTTATTTCTAGCTGTGGAAGGAGTTCGACTGAATTGCTGATCGGGAGTTGCCGCGTTCGTATGCTCCGTTCGGGAGTTTGACGATCGTCTGGATTAAAACTGCATTTCTGGAGAAGGGGATTATTCACTAAATGGCGGCTTTATCTACCTGGCGGTGAGTGTCGTAACAACACACTATGGGCTAATATGGCTATAGTCCCCTTTTACTGGAGGAACACACAGTATGGGCAAACCCGTCACTAGTCCCCTTTACTGGAAGAAACACACAGTATGGGCCAAACTGGCCCATACAGTACGGGCCAAACTGGCCCATACAGTACGGGCCAAACTGGCCCATACAGTACGGGCCAAACCAGCCCATACAGTATGGGCCAACCCGGCACTAGTCCCCTTTAGTGGGGGAACACACAGTAAGGGCCAACCAGGCACTAGCCCCCTTTACTGGAGGGCCAAACTAGCACTAGCCCCTTTAAAGCTATCCTGATCCCTAACTTCACATTGCAAACTGACAGACAGATACCTTCCATATGTACAACAGTCTCATAACTCAACACCGTCTCTTCTCGACCTGCGGAAAAATAAGGTATAATTAGTGGAGATCACACATTTGGGGGAGTTTGGGGCTCACTTTCTAGGGGCCATACACTATACAATACTACACTATTATTTGCATATTTCTGGGGAGTTTTAAGTATTGATTTATTCAAAACCCTAAGTTCATTTAATAGCAAGCATTAAACTCACAGTTGTATTTGAGTGTGGTCAACAAATATTCACTCTTTTTGTTTTTCTATTTGCATTGCTTGGGACCACTGGGGGATTCTCTATGTGTGTTGAAGAAGCATTTTTTTCACTTGATTTCTACTTCGAAGAGTCAGGTCACATTTTTGTATCAAAATTTCACTATCATACGAACTTCCCCCTAGCCGTTAGGATAGATTAAACAAATCAAATAAAGCAATAATTCCTTGCGTTTTATTGATTCAAAACCAAATCACTTTGGTGGAAGTTTTCCATTGACTGAGGGTCTCCAGTCCTTTAGCCCCCATACAAACCACATATCATTGCTCAATTCTTTATTATTCCACATGAACATAGACTTCACACATCCACCTATAGACAGAGTGGAGAACTAAGGATGGGACTTCAGTTTCTGGCCTTGTGGTGGCCAAGTGACTCATAGCAACAGATTAGCTCACAAGGCTACGCAGGAAATACTATAGAGATGTAGCACATGAGGCTGGCCAGGAAATACTATAGAGAGGTAGTACATGAGGCTGGCCAGGAAATACTATAGAGAGATATTACATGAGGCTGGACAGGAAATACTATGAGGCTACACAGGAAATACCATAGAGAGGTAACACATTAGGCTGGACAGGAAATACTATAGAGAGGTAGCACATGAGGCTGGACAGGAAATACTATAGAGAGGTAGCAAATGAGGCTGGACAGGAAATACTATAGAGAGGTAGCACATGAGGCTGGACAGGAAATACTATAGAGAGGTAATACATGAGGCTGGACAGGAAATACTATAGAGAGGTAGCACATGAGGCTGGACAGGAAATACTATAGAGAGGTAATACATGAGGCTGGGCAGGAAATACTATAGAGAGGTAGCACACGAGGCTGGGCAGGAAATACTATAGAGAGGTAGCATATGTGGCTGGACAGGAAATACTATAGAGAGATAGCACATGAGGCTGGACAGGAAATACTATAGAGAGATATCACATGAGGCTGGACAGGAAATACTATAGAGAGGTAGCACATGAGGCTGGACAGGAAATACTATAGAGAGGTAATACATGAGGCTGGACAGGAAATACTATAGAGAGATAGCACATGAGGCTGGACAGGAAATACTATAAGGCTACACAGGAGATACTATAGAGAGGTAACACATTAGGCTTGACAGGAAATAGTATAGAGAGGTAGCACATGAGGCTGGACAGGAAATACTACAAAGAGGTAGCAAATGAGGCTGGACAGGAATACTATAGAGAAGTAGCACATGAGTTTGGACAGGAAATACTATAGAGAGATATCACATGAGGCTGGACAGGAAATACTATAGAGAGGTAACACATTAAGCTGGACAGGAAATACTATAGAGAGGTAGCACACGAGGCTGGGCAGGAAATACTATAGAGAGGTAGCATATGTGGCTGGACAGGAAATACTATAGAGGTAGCACATGAGGCTGGACAGGAAATACTATAGAGAGGTAGCACATAGGGCTGGACAGGAAATACTATAGAGAGGTAATACATGAGGCTGGACAGGAAATACTATAGAGAGATAGCACATGAGGCTGGACAGGAAATACTATAAGGCTACACAGGAGATACTATAGAGAGGTAACACATTAGGCTTGACAGGAAATAGTATAGAGAGGTAGCAAATGAGGCTGGACAGGAAATACTATAGAGAGGTAGCAGATAAGGCTGGAAAGGAAATACTATAGAGAGGTAGCACATAAGGCTGGACAGGAAATACTATAGAGAGGTAGCACATTAGGCTGGACAGGAAATACTATAGAGAGGTAGCACATTAGGCTGGACAGGAAATACTATAGAGAGGTAGCACATGGGGCTGGAAATGAAATACTATAGAGAGGTAGCACATAAGGCTGGACAGGAAATACTATAGAGAGGTAGCAAATGGGGCTGGACAGGAAATACTATAGAGAGGTAGCACATGAGGCTAGACAGGAAATACTATAGAGAGATATCACATGAGGCTGGACAGGAAATACTATAGAGAGGTAGCACATGAGGCTGGACAGGAAATACTATAGAGAGGTAGCACATGGGGCTGGACAGGAAATACTATAGAGAGGTAATACATGAGGCTGGACAGGAAATACTATAGAGAGATAGCACATGAGGCTGGACAGGAAATACTATAAGGCTACACAGGAGATACTATAGAGAGGTAGCACATGAGGCTGGACAGGAAATACTACAAAGAGGTAGCAAATGAGGCTGGACAGGAATACTATAGAGAAGTAGCACATGAGTTTGGACAGGAAATACTATAGAGAGATATCACATGAGGCTGGACAGGAAATACTATAGAGAGGTAACACATTAAGCTGGACAGGAAATACTATAGAGAGGTAGCACACGAGGCTGGGCAGGAAATACTATAGAGAGGTAGCATATGTGGCTGGACAGGAAATACTATAGAGAGGTAGCACATGAGGCTGGACAGGAAATACTATAGAGAGGTAGCACATAGGGCTGGACAGGAAATACTATAGAGAGGTAATACATGAGGCTGGACAGGAAATACTATAGAGAGATAGCACATGAGGCTGGACAGGAAATACTATAAGGCTACACAGGAGATACTATAGAGAGGTAACACATTAGGCTTGACAGGAAATAGTATAGAGAGGTAGCAAATGAGGCTGGACAGGAAATACTATAGAGAGGTAGCAGATAAGGCTGGAAAGGAAATACTATAGAGAGGTAGCACATAAGGCTGGACAGGAAATACTATAGAGAGGTAGCACATTAGGCTGGACAGGAAATACTATAGAGAGGTAGCACATTAGGCTGGACAGGAAATACTATAGAGAGGTAGCACATGGGGCTGGAAATGAAATACTATAGAGAGGTAGCACATAAGGCTGGACAGGAAATACTATAGAGAGGTAGCAAATGGGTCTGGACAGGAAATACTATAGAGAGGTAGCACATGAGGCTAGACAGGAAATACTATAGAGAGGTAGCACATGGGGCTGGACAGGAAATACTATAGAGAGGTAGCACATGGGGCTGGACAGGAAATACTATAGAGAGGTAGCAAATGGGGCTGGACAGGAAATACTATAGAGAGGTAGCACATGGGGCTGGACAGGAAATACTATAGAGAGGTAGCACATTGGGCTGGACAGGAAATACTATAGAGAGGTAGCACATGAGGCTAGACAGGAAATACTATAGAGAAGTAGCACATGGGGCTGGACAGGAAATACTATAGAGAGGTAGCACATGAGGCTAGACAGGAAATACTATAGAGAAGTGGCACATGAGGCTAGACAGGAAATACAATAGAGAGGTAATACATGATGCTGGACAGGAAATACTATAGAGAGGTAGCACATGTGGACAGGAAGTACTATAGAGCTTATATCCATGCCAATCAATGATTCGTCCTAGAGAATGAAACATACTGACCTAGTAATAGGACAGGGCCCCTAACATATCAGATCACGGTGTATGCCAGGATCACTCAATTACTATCAAGGTGATACTACCCGCAAATAACCCACAGACACACATATACACTCACTATTATTTAATCCCAGTAAAATAAAGTCTACATAACCAGTAGTGACGGTAAATAATAAATGTATCACAGTGCAGGAATAGCAAAGAGAGCTGCAGGGCAGGATGGAGGTGTAGTGACAGAGCTGTGTGTGGGGTCAGTACAGGAATAGCAGAGAGAGCTGCAGGGCAGGATGGAGGTGCAGTGACAGAGCTGTGTGTGGGGTCAGTACAGGAATAGCAGAGAGAGCTGCAGGGCAGGATGGAGGTGTAGTGACAGAGCTGTGTGTGGGGTCAGTACAGGAATAGCAGAGAGAGCTGCAGGGCAGGATGGAGGTGCAGTGACAGAGCTGTGTGTGGGGTCAGTACAGGAATAGCAGAGAGAGCTGCAGGGCAGGATGGAGGTGTAGTGACAGAGCTGTGTGTGGGGTCAGTACAGGAATAGCAGAGAGAGCTGCAGGGCAGGATGGAGGTGCAGTGACAGAGATGTGTGTGGGGTCAGTACAGGAATAGCAGAGAGGGCTGCATGGCAGGATGGAGGTGTAGTGACAGGGCTGTGTGTGGGGTCAGTACAGGAATAGCAGAGAGAGCTGCAGGGAAGGATGGAGGTGCAGTTACAGAGCTGTGTGGGGTCAGTACAGGAATAGCAGAGAGAGCTGCAGGGCAGGATGGAGGTGGAGTGACAGAGCTGTGTGTGGGGTCAGTACAGGAATAGCAGAGAGAGCTGCAGGGCAGGATGGAGGTGCAGTGACAGAGCTGTGTGTGGGGTCAGTACAGGAATAGCAGAGAGAGCTGCAGGGCAGGATGGAGGTGCAGTGACAGAGCTGTGTGTGGGGTCAGTACAGGAATAGCAGAGAGAGCTGCAGGGCAGGATGGAGGTGCAGTGACAGAGCTGTATGTGGGGTCAGTACAGGAATAGCAGAGAGAGCTGCAGGGCAGGATGGAGGTGCAGTGACAGAGCTGTATGTGGGGTCAGTACAGGAATAGCAGAGAGAGCTGCAGGGCTGGATGGAGGTGCAGTGACAGAGCTGTGTGTGGGGGCAGTACAGGAATAGCAGAGAGAGCTGCAGGGCAGGATGGAGGTGTAGTGACAGAGCTGTGTGTGGGGTCAGTACAGGAATAGCAGAGAGAGCTGCAGGGCAGGATGGAGGTGCAGTGACAGAGATGTGTGTGGGGTCAGTACAGGAATAGCAGAGAGAGCTGCAGGGAAGGATGGAGGTGCAGTTACAGAGCTGTGTGGGGTCAGTACAGGAATAGCAGAGAGAGCTGCAGGGCAGGATGGAGGTGGAGTGACAGAGCTGTGTGTGGGGTCAGTACAGGAATAGCAGAGAGAGCTGCAGGGCAGGATGGAGGTGCAGTGACAGAGCTGTGTGTGGGGTCAGTACAGGAATAGCAGAGAGAGCTGCAGGGCAGGATGGAGGTGCAGTGACAGAGCTGTGTGTGGGGTCAGTACAGGAATAGCAGAGAGAGCTGCAGGGCAGGATGGAGGTGCAGTGACAGAGCTGTATGTGGGGTCAGTACAGGAATAGCAGAGAGAGCTGCAGGGCAGGATGGAGGTGCAGTGACAGAGCTGTATGTGGGGTCAGTACAGGAATAACAGAGAGAGCTGCAGGGCTGGATGGAGGTGCAGTGACAGAGCTGTGTGTGGGGGCAGTACAGGAATAGCAGAGAGAGCTGCAGGGCAGGATGGAGGTGTAGTGACAGAGCTGTGTGTGGGGTCAGTACAGGAATAGCAGAGAGAGCTGCAGGGCAGGATGGAGGTGCAGTGACAGAGATGTGTGTGGGGTCAGTACAGGAATAGCAGAGAGAGCTGCAGGGCAGGATGGAGGGGCAGTGATAGAGCTGTGTGTGGGGTCAGTACAGGAATAGCAGAGAGAGCTGCAGGACAGGATGGAGGTGTAGTGACAGAGCTGTGTGTGGGGTCAGTACAGGAATAGCAGAGAGCTGCAGGGCAGGATGGAGGTGCAGTAACAGAGCTGTGTGTGGGGTCAGTACAGGAATAGCAGAGAGAGCTGCAGGGCAGGATGGAGGTGCAGTGACAGAGCTGTGTGTGTGGTCAGTAGAGGAATAGCAGAGAGAGCTGCAGGGCAGGATGCAGGTGTAGTGAGAAAGCTGTGTGTGGGGTCAGTACAGGAATAGCAGAGAGAGCTGCAGGGCAGGATGGAGGTGCAGTGACAGAGCTGTGTGTGGGGTCAGTACAGGAATAGCAGAGAGAGCTGCAGGGCAGGATGGAGGTGTAGTGACAGAGCTGTGTGTGGGGTCAGTACAGGAATAGCAGAGAGCTGCAGGGCAGGATGGAGGTGCAGTGACAGAGCTGTGTGTGGGGTCAGTACAGGAATAGCAGAGAGAGCTGCAGGATAGGATGGAGGTGTAGTGACAGAGCTGTGTGTGGGGTCAGTACAGGAATAGCAGAGAGAGCTGCAGGGCAGGATGGAGGTGCAGTAACAGAGCTGTGTGTGGGGTCAGTACAGGAATAGCAGAGAGAGCTGCAGGGCAGGATGGAGGTGCAGTGACAGAGCTGTGTGTGGGGTCAGTACAGGAATAGCAGAGAGAGCTGCAGGGCAGGATGGTGGTGTAGTCACAGAGCAGGAATAGCAGAGAGAGCTGCAGGGCAGGATGGTGGTGTAGTCACAGAGCAGGAATAGCAGAGAGAGCTGCAGGGTAGGATGGAGGTGTAGTGACAGAGCTGTGTGTGGGGTCAGTACAGGAATAGCAGA
Organism: Pelobates fuscus; assembly: GCF_036172605.1. Classification (NCBI taxonomy): domain Eukaryota; kingdom Metazoa; phylum Chordata; class Amphibia; order Anura; family Pelobatidae; genus Pelobates; species Pelobates fuscus. The sequence goes on from NC_086319.1 coordinate 425,239,739, forward strand.
GAGAGCTGCGGGGCAGGATAGAGGTGTAGTCACAGAGCTGTGTGCGGGGTCAGTACAGGAATAGCAGAGAGAGCTGCAGGGCAGGATGGAGGTGCAGTGACAGAGCTGTGTGTGGGGTCAGTACAGGAATAGCAGAGAGAGCTGCAGGGCAGGATGGTGGTGTAGTCACAGAGCAGAAATAGCAGAGAGAGCTGCAGGGTAGGATGGAGGTGTAGTGACAGAGCTGTGTGTGGGGTCAGTACAGGAATAGCAGAGAGAGCTGCTGGGCAGGATAGAGGTGTAGTCACAGAACTGTGTGTGGGGTCAGTACAGGATTAGCAGAGAGAGCTGCAGGGCAGGATGGAGGTGTAGTGACAGAGCTGTGTGTGGGGTCAGTACAGGAATAGCAGAGAGAGCTGCAGGGTAGGATGGAGGCGTAGTCACAGAGCTGTGTGTGGGGTCAGTACAGGAATAGCAGAGAGAGCTGCAGGGCAGGATGGAGGTGTAGTGACAGAGCTGTGTGTGGGGTCAGTACAGGAATAGCAGAGAGAGCTGCAGGGCAGGATGGAGGTGTAGTCACAGAGCTGTGTGTGGGGTCAGTACAGGAATAGCAGAGAGAGCTGCAGGGCAGGATGGAGGTGCAGTGACAGAGCTGTGTGGGGTCAGTACAGGAATAGCAGAGAGAGCTGCAGGGCAAGATGGAGGTGTAGTGACAGAGCTGTGTGGGGTCAGTACAGGAATAGCAGAGAGAGCTGCAGGGCAGGATGGAGGTGCAGTGACAGAGCTGTGTGTGGGGTCAGTACAGGAATAGAAGAGAGAGCTGCAGGGCAGGATGGAGGTGCAGTGACAGAGATGTGTGTGGGGTCAGTACAGGAATAGCAGAGAGGGCTGCAGGGCATTATGGAGGTGCAGTTACAGAGATGTGTGTGGGGTCAGTACAGGAATAGCAGAGAGCTGCAGGGAAGGATGGAGGTGCAGTTACAGAGCTGTGTGGGGTCAGTACAGGAATAGCAGAGAGAGCTGCAGGGCAGGATGGAGGTGCAGTGACAGAGATGTGTGTGGGGTCAGTACAGGAATAGCAGAGAGGGCTGCAGGGCATTATGGAGGTGCAGTTACAGAGATGTGTGTGGGGTCAGTACAGGAATAGCAGAGAGAGCTGCAGGGAAGGATGGAGGTGCAGTTACAGAGCTGTGTGGGGTCAGTACAGGAATAGCAGAGAGAGCTGCAGGGCAGGATGGAGGTGGAGTGACAGAGCTGTGTGTGGGGTCAGTACAGGAATAGCAGAGAGAGCTGCAGGGCAGGATGGAGGTGCAGTGACAGAGCTGTGTGTGGGGTCAGTACAGGAATAGAAGAGAGAGCTGCAGGGCAGGATGGAGGTGCAGTGACAGAGCTGTGTGTGGGGTCAGTACAGGAATAGCAGAGAGAGCTGCAGGGCAGGATGGAGGTGCAGTGACAGAGCTGTGTGTGGGGTCAGTACAGGAATAGCAGAGAGAGCTGCAGGGCAGGATGGAGGTGCAGTGACAGAGCAGGAATAGCAGAGAGAGCTGCAGGGCAGGATGGTGGTGTAGTCACAGAGCAGGAATAGCAGAGAGGGCTGCGGGGCAGGATAGAGGTGTAGTCACAGAGCTGTGTGTGGGGTCAGTACAGGAATAGCAGAGAGAGCTGCAGGGCAGGATGGAGGTATAGTGACAGAGCTGTGTGTGGGGTCAGTACAGGAATAGCAGAGAGAGCTGCAGGGCAGGATGGAGGTGCAGTGACAGAGCTGTGTGTGGGGTCAGTACAGGAATAGCAGAGAGAGCTGCAGGGTAGGATGGAGGTGCAGTGACAGAGCTGTGTGTGGGGTCAGTACAGGAATAGCAGAGAGAGCTGCAGGGCAGGATGGAGATGCAGTGACAGAGCTGTATGTGGGGTCAGTACAGGAATAGCAGAGAGAGCTGCAGGGCTGGATGGAGGTGCAGTGACAGAGCTGTATGTGGGGTCAGTACAGGAATAGCAGAGAGAGCTGCAGGGCAGGATGGAGGTGCAGTGACAGAGCTGTATGTGGGGTCAGTACAGGAATAGCAGAGAGAGCTGCAGGGCTGGATGGAGGTGCAGTGACAGAGCTGTGTGTGGGGGCAGTACAGGAATAGCAGAGAGAGCTGCAGGGCAGGATGGAGGTGTAGTGACAGAGCTGTGTGAGGGGTCAGTACAGGAATAGCAGAGAGAGCTGCAGGGCAGGATGGAGGTGCAGTGACAGAGCTGTGTGTGGGGTCAGTACAGGAATAGCAGAGAGAGCTGCGGGGCAGGATAGAGGTGTAGTCACAGAGCTGTGTGCGGGGTCAGTACAGGAATAGCAGAGAGAGCTGCAGGGCAGGATGGAGGTGCAGTGACAGAGCTGTGTGTGGGGTCAGTACAGGAATAGCAGAGAGAGCTGCAGGGCAGGATGGTGGTGTAGTCACAGAGCAGAAATAGCAGAGAGAGCTGCAGGGTAGGATGGAGGTGTAGTGACAGAGCTGTGTGTGGGGTCAGTACAGGAATAGCAGAGAGAGCTGCTGGGCAGGATAGAGGTGTAGTCACAGAACTGTGTGTGGGGTCAGTACAGGAATAGCAGAGAGAGCTGCAGGGCAGGATGGAGGTGTAGTGACAGAGCTGTGTGTGGGGTCAGTACAGGAATAGCAGAGAGAGCTGCAGGGTAGGATGGAGGCGTAGTCACAGAGCTGTGTGTGGGGTCAGTACAGGAATAGCAGAGAGAGCTGCAGGGCAGGATGGTGGTGTAGTGACAGAGCTGTGTGTGGGGTCAGTACAGGAATAGCAGAGAGAGCTGCAGGGCAGGATGGAGGTGTAGTCACAGAGCTGTGTGTGGGGTCAGTACAGGAATAGCAGAGAGAGCTGCAGGGCAGGATGGAGGTGCAGTGACAGAGCTGTGTGGGGTCAGTACAGGAATAGCAGAGAGAGCTGCAGGGCAAGATGGAGGTGTAGTGACAGAGCTGTGTGGGGTCAGTACAGGAATAGCAGAGAGAGCTGCAGGGCAGGATGGAGGTGCAGTGACAGAGCTGTGTGTGGGGTCAGTACAGGAATAGAAGAGAGAGCTGCAGGGCAGGATGGAGGTGCAGTGACAGAGATGTGTGTGGGGTCAGTACAGGAATAGCAGAGAGGGCTGCAGGGCATTATGGAGGTGCAGTGACAGAGCTGTGTGTGGGGTCAGTACAGGAATAGCAGAGAGAGCTGCAGGGCAGGATGGAGGTGCAGTGACAGAGCTGTGTGTGGGGTCAGTACAGGAATAGCAGAGAGAGCTGCAGGGCAGGATGGAGGTGCAGTGACAGAGCAGGAATAGCAGAGAGAGCTGCAGGGCAGGATGGTGGTGTAGTCACAGAGCAGGAATAGCAGAGAGGGCTGCGGGGCAGGATAGAGGTGTAGTCACAGAGCTGTGTGTGGGGTCAGTACAGGAATAGCAGAGAGAGCTGCAGGGCAGGATGGAGGTATAGTGACAGAGCTGTGTGTGGGGTCAGTACAGGAATAGCAGAGAGAGCTGCAGGGCAGGATGGAGGTGCAGTGACAGAGCTGTGTGTGGGGTCAGTACAGGAATAGCAGAGAGAGCTGCAGGGTAGGATGGAGGTGCAGTGACAGAGCTGTGTGTGGGGTCAGTACAGGAATAGCAGAGAGAGCTGCAGGGTAGGATGGAGGTGCAGTGACAGAGCTGTGTGTGGGGTCAGTACAGGAATAGCAGAGAGAGCTGCAGGGCAGGATGGAGATGCAGTGACAGAGCTGTATGTGGGGTCAGTACAGGAATAGCAGAGAGAGCTGCAGGGCTGGATGGAGGTGCAGTGACAGAGCTGTATGTGGGGTCAGTACAGGAATAGCAGAGAGAGCTGCAGGGCAGGATGGAGGTGCAGTGACAGAGCTGTATGTGGGGTCAGTACAGGAATAGCAGAGAGAGCTGCAGGGCTGGATGGAGGTGCAGTGACAGAGCTGTGTGTGGGGGCAGTACAGGAATAGCAGAGAGAGCTGCAGGGCAGGATGGAGGTGTAGTGACAGAGCTGTGTGAGGGGTCAGTACAGGAATAGCAGAGAGAGCTGCAGGGCAGGATGGAGGTGCAGTGACAGAGCTGTGTGTGGGGTCAGTACAGGAATAGCAGAGAGAGCTGCGGGGCAGGATAGAGGTGTAGTCACAGAACTGTGTGTGGGGTCAGTACAGGAATAGCAGAGAGAGCTGCAGGGCAGGATGGAGGTGTAGTGACAGAGCTGTGTGTGGGGTCAGTACAGGAATAGCAGAGAGAGCTGCAGGGCAGGATGGAGGTGCAGTGACAGAGCTGTGTGTGGGGTCAGTACAGGAATAGCAGAGAGAGCTGCAGGGCAGGATGGTGGTGTAGTCACAGAGCAGAAATAGCAGAGAGAGCTGCAGGGTAGGATGGAGGTGTAGTGACAGAGCTGTGTGTGGGGTCAGTACAGGAATAGCAGAGAGAGCTGCTGGGCAGGATAGAGGTGTAGTCACAGAACTGTGTGTGGGGTCAGTACAGGAATAGCAGAGAGAGCTGCAGGGCAGGATGGAGGTGTAGTGACAGAGCTGTGTGTGGGGTCAGTACAGGAATAGCAGAGAGAGCTGCAGGGTAGGATGGAGGCGTAGTCACAGAGCTGTGTGTGGGGTCAGTACAGGAATAGCAGAGAGAGCTGCAGGGCAGGATGGTGGTGTAGTGACAGAGCTGTGTGTGGGGTCAGTACAGGAATAGCAGAGAGAGCTGCAGGGCAGGATGGAGGTGTAGTCACAGAGCTGTGTGTGGGGTCAGTACAGGAATAGCAGAGAGAGCTGCAGGGCAGGATGGAGGTGCAGTGACAGAGCTGTGTGGGGTCAGTACAGGAATAGCAGAGAGAGCTGCAGGGCAAGATGGAGGTGTAGTGACAGAGCTGTGTGGGGTCAGTACAGGAATAGCAGAGAGAGCTGCAGGGCAGGATGGAGGTGCAGTGACAGAGCTGTGTGTGGGGTCAGTACAGGAATAGAAGAGAGAGCTGCTGGGCAGGATGGAGGTGCAGTGACAGAGATGTGTGTGGGGTCAGTACAGGAATAGCAGAGAGGGCTGCAGGGCATTATGGAGGTGCAGTTACAGAGATGTGTGTGGGGTCAGTACAGGAATAGCAGAGAGCTGCAGGGAAGGATGGAGGTGCAGTTACAGAGCTGTGTGGGATCAGTACAGGAATAGCAGAGAGGGCTGCAGGGCATTATGGAGGTGCAGTTACAGAGATGTGTGTGGGGTCAGTACAGGAATAGCAGAGAGAGCTGCAGGGCAGGATGGAGGTGCAGTTACAGAGCTGTGTGGGGTCAGTACAGGAATAGCAGAGAGAGCTGCAGAGCAGGATGGAGGTGGAGTGACAGAGCTGTGTGTGGGGTCAGTACAGGAATAGCAGAGAGAGCTGCAGGGCAGGATGGAGGTGCAGTGACAGAGCTGTGTGTGGGGTCAGTACAGGAATAGAAGAGAGAGCTGCAGGGCAGGATGGAGGTGCAGTGACAGAGCTGTGTGTGGGGTCAGTACAGGAATAGCAGAGAGAGCTGCAGGGCAGGATGGAGGTGCAGTGACAGAGCTGTGTGTGGGGTCAGTACAGGAATAGCAGAGAGAGCTGCAGGGCAGGATGGAGGTGCAGTGACAGAGCAGGAATAGCAGAGAGAGCTGCAGGGCAGGATGGTGGTGTAGTCACAGAGCAGGAATAGCAGAGAGGGCTGCGGGGCAGGATAGAGGTGTAGTCACAGAGCTGTGTGTGGGGTCAGTACAGGAATAGCAGAGAGAGCTGCAGGGCAGGATGGAGGTATAGTGACAGAGCTGTGTGTGGGGTCAGTACAGGAATAGCAGAGAGAGCTGCAGGGCAGGATGGAGGTGCAGTGACAGAGCTGTGTGTGGGGTCAGTACAGGAATAGCAGAGAGAGCTGCAGGGTAGGATGGAGGTGCAGTGACAGAGCTGTGTGTGGGGTCAGTACAGGAATAGCAGAGAGAGCTGCAGGGTAGGATGGAGGTGCAGTGACAGAGCTGTGTGTGGGGTCAGTACAGGAATAGCAGAGAGAGCTGCAGGGCAGGATGGAGATGCAGTGACAGAGCTGTATGTGGGGTCAGTACAGGAATAGCAGAGAGAGCTGCAGGGCTGGATGGAGGTGCAGTGACAGAGCTGTATGTGGGGTCAGTACAGGAATAGCAGAGAGAGCTGCAGGGTAGGATGGAGGTGTAGTCACAGAGCTGTGTGCGGGGTCAGTACAGGAATAGCAGAGAGAGCTGCAGGGCAGGATGGTGGTGTAGTGACAGAGCTGTGTGTGGGGTCAGTACAGGAATAGCAGAGAGAGCTGCAGGGCAGGATGGAGGTGTAGTCACAGAGCTGTGTGTGGGGTCAGTACAGGAATAGCAGAGAGAGCTGCAGGGCAGGATGGAGGTGCAGTGACAGAGCTGTGTGGGGTCAGTACAGGAATAGCAGAGAGAGCTGCAGGGCAAGATGGAGGTGTAGTGACAGAGCTGTGTGGGGTCAGTACAGGAATAGCAGAGAGAGCTGCAGGGCAGGATGGAGGTGCAGTGACAGAGCTGTGTGTGGGGTCAGTACAGGAATAGAAGAGAGAGCTGCAGGGCAGGATGGAGGTGCAGTGACAGAGATGTGTGTGGGGTCAGTACAGGAATAGCAGAGAGGGCTGCAGGGCATTATGGAGGTGCAGTTACAGAGATGTGTGTGGGGTCAGTACAGGAATAGCAGAGAGCTGCAGGGAAGGATGGAGGTGCAGTTACAGAGCTGTGTGGGGTCAGTACAGGAATAGCAGAGAGAGCTGCAGGGCAGGATGGAGGTGCAGTGACAGAGCTGTGTGTGGGGTCAGTACAGGAATAGCAGAGAGAGCTGCAGGGAAGGATGGAGGTGCAGTGACAGAGCTGTGTGAGGTCAGTACAGGAATAGCAGAGAGAGCTGCAGGGCAGGATGGAGGTGGAGTGACAGAGCTGTGTGTGGGGTCAGTACAGGAATAGTAGAGAGAGCTGCAGGGCAGGATGGAGGTGCAGTGACAGAGCTGTGTGTGGGGTCAGTACAGGAACAGAAGAGAGAGCTGCAGGGCAGGATGGAGGTGCAGTGACAGAGCTGTGTGTGGGGTCAGTACAGGAATAGCAGAGAGAGCTGCAGGGCAGGATGGAGGTGCAGTGACAGAGCTGTGTGTGGGGTCAGTACAGGAATAGCAGAGAGAGCTGCAGGGCAGGATGGAGGTGCAGTGACAGAGCAGAAATAGCAGAGAGAGCTGCAGGGCAGGATGGTGGTGTAGTCACAGAGCAGGAATAGCAGAGAGGGCTGCGGGGCAGGATAGAGGTGTAGTCACAGAGCTGTGTGTGGGGTCAGTACAGGAATAGCAGAGAGAGCTGCAGGGCAGGATGGAGGTGCAGTGACAGAGCTGGGTGTGGGGTCAGTACAGGAATAGCAGAGAGAGCTGCAGGGCAGGATGGAGGTGCAGTGACAGAGCTGTGTGTGGGGTCAGTACAGGAATAGCAGAGAGAGCTGCAGGGTAGGATGGAGGTGCAGTGACAGAGCTGTGTGTGGGGTCAGTACAGGAATAGCAGAGAGAGCTGCAGGGCAGGATGGTGGAGTAGTCACAGAGCAGGAATAGCAGAGAGAGCTGCAGGGCAGGATGGTGGTGTAGTCACAGAGCAGGAATAGCAGAGAGAGCTGCAGGGTAGGATGGAGGTGTAGTGACAGAGCTGTGTGTGGGGTCAGTACAGGAATAGCAGAGAGAGCTGCGGGGCAGGATAGAGGTGTAGTCACAGAACTGTGTGTGGGGTCAGTACAGGAATAGCAGAGAGAGCTGCAGGGCAGGATGGAGGTGTAGTGACAGAGCTGTGTGTGGGGTCAGTACAGGAATAGCAGAGAGAGCTGCAGGGTAGGATGGAGGTGTAGTCACAGAGCTGTGTGTGGGGTCAGTACAGGAATAGCAGAGAGAGCTGCAGGGCAGGATGGTGGTGTAGTGACAGAGCTGTGTGTGGGGTCAGTACAGGAATAGCAGAGAGAGCTGCAGGGCAGGATGGAGGTGTAGTCACAGAGCTGTGTGTGGGGTCAGTACAGGAATAGCAGAGAGAGCTGCAGGGCAGGATGGAGGTGCAGTGACAGAGCTGTGTGGGGTCAGTACAGGAATAGCAGAGAGAGCTGCAGGGCAAGATGGAGGTGTAGTGACAGAGCTGTGTGGGGTCAGTACAGGAATAGCAGAGAGAGCTGCAGGGCAGGATGGAGGTGCAGTGACAGAGCTGTGTGTGGGGTCAGTACAGGAATAGAAGAGAGAGCTGCAGGGCAGGATGGAGGTGCAGTGACAGAGATGTGTGTGGGGTCAGTACAGGAATAGCAGAGAGGGCTGCAGGGCATTATGGAGGTGCAGTTACAGAGATGTGTGTGGGGTCAGTACAGGAATAGCAGAGAGCTGCAGGGAAGGATGGAGGTGCAGTTACAGAGCTGTGTGTGTGATCAGTACAGGAATAGCAGAGAGAGCTGCAGGGCAGGATGGAGGTATAGTGACAGAGCTGTGTGTGGGGTCAGTACAGGAATAGCAGAGAGAGCTGCAGGGCAGGATGGAGGTGCAGTGACAGAGCTGTGTGTGGGGTCAGTACAGGAATAGCAGAGAGAGCTGCAGGGAGGTATAGTGACAGAGCTGTGTGTGGGGTCAGTACAGGAATAGCAGAGAGAGCTGCAGGGCAGGATGGAGGTGCAGTGACAGAGCTGTGTGTGGGGTCAGTACAGGAATAGAAGAGAGAGCTGCAGGGCAGGATGGAGGTGCAGTGACAGAGCTGTGTGGGGTCAGTACAGGAATAGCCGAGAGAGCTGCAGGGCAGGATGGAGGTGCAGTGACAGAGATGTGTGTGGGGTCAGTACAGGAATAGCAGAGAGAGCTGCAGAGCAGGATGGAGGTGCAGTCACAGAGCTGTGTGTGGGGTCAGTACAGGAATAGCAGAGAGAGCTGCAGGGCAGGATGGAGGTGCAGTGACATAGCTGTGTGTGGGGTCAGTACAGGCATAGCAGAGAGCTGCAGGGCAGGATGGTGGTGTAGTCACAGAGCTGTGTGTGGGGTCAGTACAGGAATAGCAGAGAACTGCAGGGCAGGATGGAGGTGCAGTGACAGAGCAGGAATAGCAGAGAGAGCTGCAGGGCAGGATGGAGGTGCAGTGACAGAGCTGTGTGTGGGGTCAGTACAGGAATAGCAGAGAGAGCTGCAGGGCAGGATGGAGGTGCAGTGACAGAGCTGTGTGTGGGGTCAGTACAGGAATAGCAGAGAGAGCTGCAGGGCAGGATGGAGGTGCAGTGACAGAGCAGGAATAGCAGAGAGAGCTGCAGGGCAGGATGGTGGTGTAGTCACAGAGCAGGAATAGCAGAGAGGGCTGCGGGGCAGGATAGAGGTGTAGTCACAGAGCTGTGTGTGGGGTCAGTACAGGAATAGCAGAGAGAGCTGCAGGGCAGGATGGAGGTATAGTGACAGAGCTGTGTGTGGGGTCAGTACAGGAATAGCAGAGAGAGCTGCAGGGCAGGATGGAGGTGTAGTCACAGAGCAGGAATAGCAGAGAGGGCTGCAGAGCAGGATGGTGGTGTAGTCACAGAGCAGGAATAGCAGAGAGGGCTGCAGAGCACAGAGGGTGGGGTTGCAAGCTCTGTTCAATGAAATAGCAATATGGAGGTGTAGTGAGCTATGAGTCTTAGCCATAATAAAAAATACATACTCTGAGACCCTGTTGTGCTGCTTCGATCCTACGCAGCAGAGGAAAGAGACAGAAAGGATGAAAGTGAGAGACAGAGAGTATGTAGAGAATTCAGAGACGACAGAGAGAAATACGCTTCATATTGACAGACGGGAATAAAGCGTAACAGACAAACTAACAGTGAAACCACAGCAAGATGTGTCACATAGTACTTAGTCATAATACAACAATTAGCACACTACTACAAACACTCATTATATCCCAACACAATGTGCAATCACAGTGCCCGCATGTCGTATCACTACAAACACTCATTATATCCCAACACAATGTGCAATCACAGTGCTCGCATGTCGTATCACTACAAACACTCATTATATCCCAACACAATGTGCAATCACAGTGCTCGCATGTCGTATCACTACAAACACTCATTATATCCCAACACAAAATGCAATCATAGTGCTCGCATGTCGTATCACTACAAACACTCATTATATCCCAACACAATGTACAATCACAGTGCTCGCATGTCGTATCACTACAAACACTCATTATATCCCAACACAATGTGCAATCACAGTGCTCGCATGTCGTATCACTACAAACACTCATTATATCCCAACACAATGTACAATCACAGTGCTCGCATGTCGTATCACTACAAACACTCATTATATCCCAACACAATGTACAATCACAGTGCTCGCATGCCGTATCACTACAAACACTCATTATATCCCAACACAATGTACAATCACAGTGCTTGCATGTCGTATCACTACAAACACTCATTATATCCCAACACAATGTACAATCACAGTGCTCGCATGTCGTATCACTACAAACACTCATTATATCCCAACACAATGTACAATCACAGTGCTCGCATGCCGTATCACTACAAACACTCATTATATCCCAACACAATGTACAATCACAGTGCTTGCATGTCGTATCACTACAAACACTCATTATATCCCAACACAATGTGCAATCACAGTGCCCGCATGTCATATCACTACAAACACTCATTATATCCCAACACAATGTGCAATCACAGTGCCCGCATGTCGTATCACTACAAACACTCATTATATCCCAACACAATGTGCAATCACAGTGCTCGCATGTCATATCACTACAAACACTCATTATATTCCAACACAATGTGCAATCACAGTGCTCGCATGTCGTATCACTACAAACACTCATTATATCCCAAAACAATGTGCAATCACAGTGCCCGCATGTCGTATCACTACAAACACTCATTATATCCCAACACAATGTACAATCACAGTGCTCGCATGTCGTATCACTACAAACACTCATTATATCCCAACACAATGTACAATCACAGTGCTCGCATGCCGTATCACTACAAACACTCATTATATCCCAACACAATGTACAATCACAGTGCTTGCATGTCGTATCACTACAGACACTCATTATATCCCAACACAATGTGCAATCACAATGCCCGCATGTCATATGACTACAAACACTCATTATATCCCAACACAATGTGCAATCACAGTGCCCGCATGTCGTATCACTACAAACACTCATTATATCCCAACACAATGTGCAATCACAGTGCTCACATGTCATATCACTACAAACACTCATTATATCCCAAAACAATGTGCAATCACAGTGCCCGCATGTCGTATCACTACAAACACTCATTATATCCCAACACAATGTGCAATCACAGTGCTCGCATGTCATATCACTACAAACACTCATTATATTCCAACACAATGTGCAATCACAGTGCACGCATGTCGTATCACTACAAACACTCATTATATCCCAAAACAATGTGCAATCACAGTGCCCGCATGTCGTATCACTACAAACACTCATTATATCCCAACACAATGTGCAATCACAGTGCCCGCATGTCGTATCACTACAAACACTCATTATATCCCAACTCAATGTGCAATCACAGTGCTCGCATGTCGTATCACTACAAACACTCATTATATCTCAACACAATGTGCAATCACAGTGCTTGCATGTCGTATCACTACAAACACTCATTATATCCCAACACAATGTGCAATCACAGTGCTCGCATGTCGTATCACTACAAACACTCATGATATCCCAACACAATGTGCAATCACAGTGCTCGCATGTCGTATCACTACAAACACTCATTATATCCCAACACAATGTACAATCACAGTGCTCGCATGCCGTATCACTACAGACACTCATTATATCCCAACACAATGCACAATCACAGTGCCCGCATGCCGTATCACTACAGACACTCATTATATCCCAACACAATGTGCAATCACAGTGCTCGCATGTCGTATCACTACAAACACTCATTATATCCCAACACAAAGTGCAATCACAGTGCCCGCATGTCGTATCACTACAAACACTCATTATATCTCAACACAATGTGCAATCACAGTGCTCTCATGCCGTATCACTACAGACACTCATTATATCCCAACACAATGTACAATCACAGTGCTCGCATGCCGTATCACTACAGACACTCATTATATCCCAACACAATGTACAATCACAGTGCTCGCATGCCGTATCACTACAGACACTCATTATATCCCAACACAAAGTGCAATCACAGTGCTCGCATGTCGTATCACTACAAACACTCATTATATCTCAACACAATGTGCAATCACAGTGCTCGCATGTCGTATCACTACAAACACTCATTATATCCCAACACAATGTGCAATCACAGTGCCCGCATGTCGTATCACTACAAACACTCATTATATCCCAACACAATGTGCAATCACAGTGCTCGCATGTCGTATCACTACAAACACTCATTATATCCCAACACAATGTACAATCACAGTGCCCGCATGCCATATCACTACAGACACTCATTATATCCCAACACAATGTGCAATCACAGTGCTCGCATGTCGTATCACTACAAACACTCATTATATCCCAACACAATGTGCAATCACAGTGCTCGCATGTCGTATCACTACAAACACTCATTATATCCCAACACAATGTGCAATCACAGTGCTCGCATGTCGTATCACTACAAACACTCATTATATCCCAACACAATGTGCAATCACAGTGCTCGCATGTCGTATCACTACAAACACTCATTATATTCCAACACAATGTGCAATCACAGTGCTCGCATGTCGTATCACTACAAACACTCATTATATCCCAACACAATGTGCAATCACAGTGCTTGCATGTCGTATCACTACAAACACTCATTATATTCCAACACAATGTGCAATCACAGTGCTCGCATGTCGTATCACTACAAACACTCATTATATCCCAACACAAAGTGCAATCACAGTGCCCGTATGTCGTATCACTACAGACACTCATTATATCCCAACACAATGTGCAATCACAGTGCTCGCATGTCGTATCACTACAAACACTCATTATATCCCAACACAATGTGCAATCACAGTGCCCGCATGTCGTATCACTACAAACACTCATTATATCCCAACGCAATGTACAATCATAGTGCTCACATGTCGTATCACTACAAACACTCATTATATCCCAACGCAATGTACAATCATAGTGCTCACATGTCGTATCACTACAAACACTCATTATATCTCAACGCAATGTGCAATTACAGTGCTCGCATGTCGTATCACTACAAACACTCATTATATCCCAACACAATGTGCAATCACAGTGCTCGCATGTCGTATCACTACAAACACTCATTATAGCCCAACACAATGTGCAATCACAGTGCCCGCATGTCGTATCACTACAAACACTCATTATATCCCAACACAATGTACAATCACAGTGCTCGCATGTCGTATCACTACAAACACTCATTATATCCCAAAGCAATGTGCAATCACAGTGCCCGCATGTCGTATCACTACAAACACTCATTATATCCCAACACAATGTGCAATCACAGTGCTCGCATGTCGTATCACTACAAACACTCATTATATCCCAAAGCAATGTGCAATCACAGTGCCCGCATGTCGTATCACTACAAACACTCATTATATCCCAACACAATGTGCAATCACAGTGCTCGCATGTCATATCACTACAAACACTCATTATATCCCAACGCAATGTGCAATCACAGTGCCCGCATGTCGTATCACTACAAACACTCATTATATCCCAACACAATGTGCAATCACAGTGCTCACATGCCCAATTACTATACTCAACACTCATTCTGCAAGCATCCAGTAGTCCACTGAGTATACAATACCTGCATGCCAGATCACTAGTGTCATACCTATATCTAATGCATTCAGCCAAGTATACAATGCCTACATGCCACACCACTATAGTGTACTACCTATACCCAATGCATTCAGCAATCCACTAATTATACATTGCTTACTTGTCACACCACTACTGTGTCATATGTATACCCAACACATTCAACAATCAGCTACCTATACAATGCTGAAGTGTCATACCTATATCCAATGCATTCAGTAATCCACTGCCTACATGTCATGCCACTATAGTGTACTACCTATACCCAACGCATTCAGCAATCCACTGATTATACAGTGCCTACATGTCATGCCACTATAGTGTACTACCTATACCCAAGGCATTGAGCAATCCACTGATTATACAATGCCTACATGTCATGCCACTATAGTGTCATACCTATACCCAACGCATTCAGCAATCCACTGATTATACAGTGCCTACATGTCATGCCACTATAGTGTCATACCTATACCCAACGCATTCAGCAATCCACTGATTATACAGTGCCTATAGTGTCATACCTATACCCAACGCATTCAGCAATGCACTGATTATACAGTGCCTACATGTCATGCCACTATAGTATCATACCTATACCCAAGGCATTCAGCAATCCACTGATTATACAGTGCCTACATGTCATGCCACTATAGTATCATACCTATACCCAACGCATTCAGCAATCCACTGATTATACAGTGCCTACATGTCATGCCACTATAGTGTCATACCTATACCCAACGCATTCAGCAATCCACTGATTATACAGTGCCTACATGTCATGCCACTATAGTATCATACCTATACCCAACGCATTCAGCAATCCACTGATTATACAGTGCCTACATGTCATGCCACTATAGTGTCATACCTATACCCAAGGCATTCAGCAATCCACTGATTATACAGTGCCTACATGTCATTCCACTATAGTATCATACCTATACCCAACGCATTCAGCAATCCACTGATTATACAGTGCCTACATGTCATTCCACTATAGTATCATACCTATACCCAACGCATTCAGCAATCCACTGATTATACAGTGCCTACATGTCATGCCACTATAGTGTCATACCTATACCCAACGCATTCAGCAATGCACTGATTATACAGTGCCTACATGTCATGCCACTATAGTATCATACCTATACCCAACGCATTCAGCAATCCACTGATTATACAGTGCCTACATGTCATGCCACTATAGTGTCATACCTATACCCAACGCATTCAGCAATGCACTGATTATACAGTGCCTACATGTCATGCCACTATAGTGTCATACCTATACCCAACGCATTCAGCAATGCACTGATTATACAGTGCCTACATGTCATGCCACTATAGTATCATACCTATACCCAACGCATTCAGCAATCCACTGATTATACAGTGCTTCTATATCACACTACTTTAAGCATACCAGTAAATAATGAATTTACTAGCTACATCAAACAGACATATGCAACACATTCAATCCAGCATGTTCAGTAATTTGCTGGGTTCCAAGTAAAACAAACTAAACAATGAAATCACAACACAACATCTCACCTTTACCTTCAAACGTGACCACTCCCGTCTTTCTACCCTGTGGAGACAGAGTGGGGATCAATGAGACAGGCAGATCAGTAGAGTGGATGTAGAGTGGATATTGAGAAGCTGTGTATGGTATAGCAGGGACATAGAGTGGATATTGAGAAGCTCTTGCAGGGTTGAATCAGATTAGTCAGACAATGGGTAGGCAGCAAGACCGTGGAGAGGAAGGAGACAGACAGGGCATTGTAGAGACAGAGAGTGGGAATCATTAGATAGGCCTGGCAATTTAAGATGTTGTTTTTGTTGATTTGAGGAGTGATGAGGTTTTGTTGGATAAGTTGAATACTGTTCAGAAGTTGAATAATGATGAGGTTGTGATACATACATTGAGTAGTGATGAAATTGCTTGGATAAGTTGAATAGTGATGATGATAAGGTTGTGCTGGGCATGCTGTGTTACTATGACTTGGTTTGGGCATAAATATATTGTTACCTCCTCTTGCTGGGAATGAAGCCTATTTCCTCTCCTTCGGGCAGCACTCGCCGGGCCTGCCACCATTCTTCATCTGTGGCATCAATGACATGAAGAATGTCCCCAAACTTAAAACTCAGAGCTTGGCTCAGAAAACCACAGTCTCTGGTTTTGTCATAGTCAAAAAGTGCCCTGCATGTGAAATTTAGGAAGAACATATATAATTATCCCACATAACAATGAGAAAACATTGTACCTTCTCCCATCCATCATTAACATCTCACCGGATGTAGAAGCCTCTCTTTCCTCCATTGGTATTATGCAGTGATGCACTCCCAGAACCTAAACTGCTATTCATTAGCTGCTCCCGAAGATCATGAATCTTGGCTTCAAACCTGCTGTATTCTGGAGACAAAACGGGGAAAGAAATCTGAGGAAAGGCTAGCTGTATAGACAAATCTATAAAACTTGAAAAAAAACATGGTCTTGATTTAATCGGTCGAATCGATAAAATTTCGGCCGTTTAAAGCTTATCAGAAGACGATAAACATTGGTGTGTGTAACGGCACCCCCGTGCATAAAAGGGGTTAAACGCCATTTAGAGGATATTCCCCTTCCAGATACACAGACAGCTACCAAAGACAACAATCTGCCATACGAACGCTGTAAACAGCCGAATAGGAAAAACCATATGAATAGGTTTACACTCCTAGCAGTCAAACTGGAACAGCATACAATAAATCCCGCCAAGAACAAGACAAGGCTCAGTGTTGAGGGTCAAGCAGGAATAGCCAGAGCTGTGGGTTTATTGTTCTTATATACACATTCTTACACATTAGTACCACCCACTGGGTTTTGTAAAACAACCAATAAACACGTACAATACACTCAGACATTCCCACACAAAATCCTCCCCTCTGCCTGTGATACAATTACCTTACACAATGGGTTAATGTAATTATCACAGGCAGAGAAATACAGTTTTTCCACATTATTCATAACTTTAAAAGTATACCTCCCATTCACATAAAACTTACATTTTCAGAATCAGCATACTCCAAACATATGTCAAAATCATACAAATTGGTCCAGTGGTTCAAAAGATAGATCGTAGTCCTTTGTGACCAAATGAAGCATGGCTTTTCTGCCCAAAACCAGTTCCACAGAGTCTTCTATCCTGGAGATAATTGGGATGTAATCCAATTATCTCCAAAGACAGAGGCAAAACTCCATTAAACACATGGCAGCAAAAGACAATAAAATACATAAAAATATATAACTGTGCAGCCATTGCATAAAAGAGATACATTCAACATATCCCCAAATAGCTTAGATCTGAGCGCACATTATTACTGAATGGCGCTCAGATCACATACATACAGTTCAATTGCCATGGAGCCAAAGTCTTTCCCATAGTCTTTCATTATACGAATGGGCTCCATGGCATCACCGCTCAAACAGGCTCCATGGCATCACCGCTCAAACAGGGCAAGCACCGAATGACCCGGCTTTCCTGTCTATGCAGGGGAAAATCAAGTGTTTCAACATGGGGCCATAGTCTAAAGGCAGCAGGCGGGCAACCAGGCTCCTCCAATGCACAGTGGTCTCGTCACAGTGTGAATTTGGAAATTGATACCTGTGACGAAACCAATCTCGCCACATTGTATTGGAGGAGCCTGATTGCCCGCCTGCTGCCTTTAGATTATGGACCGGCAGCTGAAGGGTTAATTTTGCTGTGCAGAAGGATTTATTTCTCCCTTTCTGCACAGCAGTTCGGTAGATTCCATCTACCGAACAAACAGCCGTTCACCAACCTCCCCAGAGCCGTGGGAAGCCGGCCGGCGTTGTTAATTGGCCACCCAGAAGCTGGAGTGTGCCCTCCATTTACCTCCCTGAAGCTGCGGTTAATTGCCTGTTAACTGTGTGGCCGCTGTTACACTTAGTGGCCGCTAGGTGGCGCTGTTCTGGAGCTCCCCGGGCAGCCAACACTTTTCTGCCCGGCTTTCATGCACCAAAATCGGACACTTTTCCGTGCAGGCACCGCTGAACCTCCAGCCCCTGGTTCTAATTCGTATGAATTTGGTGAATGCAGGGAAATTCGGTATTTTATGTTTTATGTGAACTGTAGTAACCCAGATAGCCTGCCATGGAGCCTGTTCGTATAATTAAAGACTTTGGCTCCATGGCAATTAAAATGTATTTGTGTGGTCTGGGTGCCATTCACCTAATAATGTGCGCCCAGACCTGAGCTATCTGGGGATATGTTACATGTCTGTGTTTTATGTATAAAATGTGTCTGTATGTATTTTAAAGTGATAGTCTGTTTCTGTGTCACCATGTGCATAATGGAGTCTGGCCTTTGTCCTGGGAGATAATTGAATTACTTCATTAATTATCTCCAGGGCAGGGAGGAGGAAACCAAGATGCATGGTGGGAAAGTATTGTGGCTGTGTGTACGAAAATGATACATGTCTGTCTGCTGTTTCAGTCTTCCATCTGGTCCCCTAGGGGAGTGTCCACCAGGTGGGAGACCTGCATAAATACAGGGGCAGGTAGCCCTCAATAAACAGACCACTGCTTGACCCTCAACACGGAGCCTTGTCTCGTTCTTGGGGGGATTCACTGTATGCTGTTGGAGATTGATTGCTAAGGAGTGTAAGCTGATGTCTGCTTTCCTATTCATCTGCTAGCAGCTATTGTGAGGTTCCAGCTGGAGTGCTACCTTATTCACCTATATCCAGTTCGTGAGTTTTGATGTTCTGCAGTAGCTGTGCCTGTTTGGAAAAGGGGATTATCGCCTAAACTGATTTATTCCCTTTTATGCTGAAACGGTCCGTAACAATACCTATTCTTTACAATGAAAGTATCGGATGAGATGATTAATTGCATAATGCTCAATAAATGTCCTTAATGTATTCAACAACTACACTTGTTGACAGATTCCTTTTTAAATAAAAAATAAATAAACAGGGGGGACCTAGTTTACCTCCCAGTAGATATGGGTCCCCAATACCGAGTCATCCCCATAATTATAATAATAATAATGAGGGTAGGCAATAAACAATATACACACACACACACACACACACACACACACAGATATGCAGAATGAGCTAGCAAGAGGAAAAAGCTCTTATCGGGGCACTTCCTCACTACGCAAGCTTAGTCAGAGCACTAGGTATGGTTGGATGGTAACCAGCAGGTCTCACTTCTCTCGAGACTTATTGTGTATTTTATTAATAGTCCCCACCCACCACCCATGGCTGTTGTCTACTAAATATGGTGGTCATATTCACTCCCACAGGATTTGTTTTCATTATTAACCCCTTAAGGACACATGACATGTGTGACATGTCATGATTCCCTTTTATTCCAGAAGTTTGGTCCTTAAGGGGTTAATTAATGAACAGGGCACATTATTACAAATGTCAGATAAACGTGTTTCTGATTCACCTTTAGGAAGGTTTATTTTTCGAAATGCCGAGCTGTTTATTAAGTGCTGCTGCTTTAATTTCGTCTGGATTTAAATTCAGGCAAAATTTTATTTAAAAAAAAAAAATTACCGAAAAGAGACAACAATTATCAAGTGGTTTCTGCGGACAGAATTAAATGGAGCCCCCCGGCCCCCAGGGCCAGGTCAGCACTGGATTTATCTGCTATTTATAAACTGGTAGCTTGGGAAAACGTCTGAATGGCTCACACACAAATAACTTGTCTTGCTCTGACATTTCTAGGTATTTTAAAGCTGTTCCATTCAGCCTGAGATATTAGTGGAGGGTCTGAAAATAAAAATTTTTTGTATAGGTATCATATAACAGCTATTATTTTATATCTGCTATTTACTGCATATCAACAATAGCACCAGGGTACATCGGCTATTATATAGCAGCTATTTATAATATATCACTTTTCCTGATCAATCATGGCAGCATTAATTAATGGGTAGCCCCTCCCCTCACGGCAGAAAGGATACAAAATAGAACTCTGAAACTGGTATAAATAGATCCTCCCCCTTCCCATCAGGCAGTCTTTTTTCCTCTCCTTCACAGCAGTTTGGAAGGAGTCTCCTTAAAGCGGCACTGTCATGTCGAACTTACCTTTCCCTAATCGCTTCCTCTTCTCTCCCTCTCTCAGGATCTGTTCTTCATTTCTTCCTGTCTGCTCTAGTTTTCTTTAAAACATAAGACATAGTAGGGACTATTTGTCTTCTGGAGGTTTCCTACGCCTGACCATCTCTGACCAGCGGAGGAGCAAAGTGCGCTTCATTTCCGGTGGTCAGAGCAATTTTCCCACAATTCTTAGCTTTCCTCCGTGTTCCGTCTTCCTTTCACTTTTCCTGAACGTCCTGTCACTTAAGCAGTTGGTGGACGCCATAAATAACAATAAGGGGGGTGGGGGGGATCTATTGTCCTCCCCCCCAGTCCTCACCCCTGAGCGGTGGGTGAGGGCCATAAATAACAATAAGGGGGGGACCTATTGTCCTCCCCCCCGGCCCCCACCACTGAGCAGTGGGTGTGGGCCATAAATGACAATAAGGTGGGGGATCTATTGCCCTCCCCCCAAGCGGCGGGTGGGAGCCCTAAATGAAAATGCCCCCCCCCCCCCCAAAGGTGACGAGTGGTTCTCAAGCCCACCCCCCCCCCCCCACCCATATAAAAAAAATAATAATCCCCTACCTACCCCCCTCACCCTAAAAATAGTGAGGGGGGAATAAAAGAACAAAGTACCTGTGTAACAGATACCATGTTATTGCCATTTAAAAAAACATTTAAAAACTCTATTTGTGCCTATTGGATTTTGGATCACTGTTTCTGCCCTTTAAAATTGTACTGGAACAGTTCTGCACCTTTAAAAGGGCACTTCGGATGCAGCCGAAGTGGCCTCCATTCGACATTTTAAATCAGTCGAGCACGTTCAGCGGTGTTTGGTCGTCGAGTTCATGGGACTCAAATTGGATACGCGACGACACGAACACCGCTGAACTTTACCATCTCCGGAATTCGACATTTTGATGGAAGTCGAAGTACGTTTGACAATTCGAACACCACTTTAACTTTAAACGTTTGCACGAATGGCACCCATTCGTGCATTCGAACGGAACTTAGTCGTTGAAATATTGGAAATAGACCATCCGCACAGCCAAATTCTCTGGAACTGTTTTGGGCATGAAAATGTGCGTGTGGTCGGTCAAATATGACTTCCACAAAACTTTTTAACCCCTGCTCTGATGTGGGTGATTTTTGGATATTTTTCTCACCCAGATCAGGACTATCCAGGGATGTATAATTGTGGGAATACGTGGTGTTTTGGGGTGTTTTCTGTGTTTTGTGTAAAAATTAATATTTTCTGCCTGTGGATAATTAGGTTATTCCATTAGCTAGCTTAATTATATAACAGGCAGAGGGGAGGGCTTGCTGACTGTATGTGGGAGTGTTACTATGACAAAGTGCCCATCGCCACTTGTGCCTGGAGAGGACTAATTGCCAGCCTCTTGCCTTCTGACTATGGCCCCTGGGAGAGTTTGCCCTTTAAAAACGTTATTTGGGCATATTGGATTTTATTGCACTGTTTCTGCCCCTTTGATTCCATGGGAGAATGTGCCTCTTCCCCCTTTTTCCTGTCCCATTGTTCTCCAGCAGGGTGTTGTCCCAGGAAAACTGCCAGACCAGTTGAAACTGGCTGCTTTGTCCCTCCACAATCTCTCATCAGCCCTTGCTATTGTTTAGCCCCATGGCGATCCAACTGTATTCGTGAGATCTGAGCGCTTTTCGAAAATATTGAGCGCTCAGATCCAAACTATCTGGGGATATGTTGGACATATAGGTTAAACATTGTATTACCATATATACTCGAGTATAAGCCGAGTTTTTCAGCACATTTTTTGTGCTGAAAAACCCCAACTCGGCTTATACTCGAGTCACTGTCTGTATTATGGCAATTTACATTGCCATAATACAGACTGGGGGCTGTGGGGGTTGCAGAGCTGTTACTTACCTTTCCTGCAGCTCCTGTCAGCTCCCTTCTCCTCCGCGCCGGTCCGTTCAGCACCTCGGTCAGCTCCCAGTGTAAGTCTCGCGAGAGCCGCGGGGTCATAGTGCGGCTCTCGCGAGACTTACAGTGTGAGCTGACAGAAGAGCTGCACGGACCGGCGCGGAGGAGAAGGGAGCTGCAGAAGAGGTAAGTAACAGCTCTGCCAGCCCCCTCCCCCCCACTGAACTGCCAATGCCACTGGACCACCAGGGAAGGAGAGCCCCCCTCCCTGCCATGTATCAAGCAGGGAGGGGGGCACGAAAAAAATAAATATTAATAAAATAAAATAAAATATTTATAAAATAAAAATAATAATAAAAAAATATTAAAATAATAATTTAAAAATAAATAATAATAGAACAAAAAAAAATATTTAAATAATAATTAATAAAAACAATAATCAAAATGCCCACCCCCACCAACACATACACAAACACACACTGCATCACACACACTCACACTTCATTCATATACACACACTGCACTCACACACACACTGCATTCATACACACACACTGCACTCACACACACACTGCATTCATACACACACACTGCACTCATACACACACTGCACTCATACACACACACTGCACTCATACACACACACTGCATTCATACACACACTGCATTCATACACACACTGCACTCATACACACACTGCATTCATACACACACTGCATTCATATACACACACTGCACTCACACACACACTGCATTCACACACACACACACACTGCATTCATACACACACTGCATTCATACACACACACTGCATTCATACACACACTGCACTCATACACACACTGCACTCATACACACACACTGCACTCATACGCACTCACTGCATTCATATACACACACTGCACTCACACACACACTGCATTCACACACACACTGCATTCATACACACACTGCATTCATACACACACTGCACTCATACACACACACTGCACTCATACACACACACACACTGCATTCATACACACACTGCACTCATACACACACTGCACTCATACACACACACTGCACACATACACACACACTGCATTCATACACACACACCATTCATACACACACACTGCATTCATTATATACACACACTGTAAATAAATATTCAATTAATATAATTTTTTTAGGATCTAATTTTATTTAGAAATTTACCAGTAGCTGTTGCATTTCCCACCCTAGTCTTATACTCGAGTCAATACGTTTTCCCAGTTTTTGGGGTAAAATTAGGGGCATCGGCTTATATTCGGGTCGGCTTATACTCGAGTATATACGGTATATATGTTATGTATTTCTTTGTAGTTTTTGTAACAGTTTTTGGACTTAGAGATATTTTCTGTACCTGGAGATAATTGGCTTACCACACCCTCTTAAGCCAATTATCTCCAGGATAGAGCCTAAATCTGTGGAACTGTTTTGGGCATGAAAGCCATGCTTGCAGTCGGTCAAATAGGACTTCCATCTATCTTTTGAACCACTGGACCAAATTGTATGATTTTTGAACATGTTTGTATATGTTTATATAAAACTGTATATTTTCCTGGCTGTGATAATTACGTTAGTCCATTGTGTTCAGTAATTATATCACAGGCAGAGGGGAGGATTTTGCTGTAATGAATGGTAGTGTTTAATGGTGTGTCTGTATATGATTGGTTGTTACGTCTATGTTGTCAGTATCCCACAAGGTCCACGTGGGTGGTAACCTTGTTGGAAAATGTGTATATAAGAAAAATAAAGCCTCAGTGCATACTGTTGCTGCTTAACCCTCAATACGTAGCCTTGTCTCGTAAATTTAGGGAACTGCTATATTCACTCTGGGGATTGCTATACTTTGTATACTCCCCTGGGCTCTAATCACTTAGCTCTTTTAAGAGCTGTTCCTGATACGCTCTCCTGCAGGAGAGGTCTTTCCCACACGGTCCTGGAGGACAGAGGCTGATCCAGGGTGGAAGGAAGACGGCGAGACTCCAGTTAAGCTACGGCGGTTGTGGAGTCTGCGGTGGTTGTGGTGTCCGGTGCGGTGCTTGTGGTCCTCGGCGCAAGCTAGGAAGCGTCTGTTAACGGAAGGTACTCGGTCGGAGTACAGGTGATCCGTTACAGTTACTATGTTAATTATTGTTTCTATTGGTTTGGTAACTTTGTGTCCTGTGCTCCACAAGGTCCACATGGGTGGTAACCTTGTGGGGAAATCCTGCTGCCAGCCACCCCTCCGCTGGCCCTGACCAAGCTCATCTGGATCTCTTGCGCTAGGTAACTGGCAAACCTGTGTCACCTACCCCTGTCATGGCAGTGTCTTCAGGGGATAAAGGAGGGCCCCTAGCCACAGTGGTCCTGCCTGTAGAAGGCCACCCTACCACCTTCTTAGTTGACACAGGCGCAGCCAGGAGCTTCCTTAGAGAACAAGACCTGCCTGACTCCTCATTCCTGTCTAATATTGATGTCTCTTGCATAGGGGTAGATGGCACTCCTCAATCTAGCCCTCTAACACTCTAACACAGCCCTTGAAAGTTGGCACCTTCCTGACCTCCTAGCCCGCTTTGTAGTCTCCTCCATCTGCCCCATGAATCTGTTGGGTGCAGATGTCCTCTCCCGCTTGCAGGCTTCTATCACCTTTACCCCAGGTGGCCAAATTCAAATGTCTTCTCCCCTATCTGCTGCTGACACATCAGCCCTCTGCTCACTACCCCTCTTACTTCACATGGAAGAACCTGCCAAGAATGCAAGAGTACTAGACACTTCCCCCGATGCCTTCGCCAGAATACCTCCCAAGTTGTGGTCCACAGGCCCAGAAGACATTGGACGCCTTCATGTCCCTCCAGTTCTGGTGAAGTTAATCCCAGGGGCCAGCCTGCCCCGTAAGCTGCAATACCTTCTGAAGCCTGCCCAAGCCCTTGCTATCTCTCAGCAGGTTAAGACCCTAGTGTCCAATGGTGCCTTGGTCCTCTGTGAGTCTCCCTGCAATACTCCCCTGTTCCCCGTGAAGAAGAAAACTGCCAAAGGGGAGCATGAGAAATACAGAATGGTCCAGGGCCTCCAGGCTGTTAATGAAGCAACCGTTCTGGACACCTCCACACACCCTCCTGTCAGGAGTCCTACCTACCTCCAGGTACTTCACAGTGGTGGATCTGGCTAATGCATTCTTTAGTGTGCCCCTGGATCCTTCATGACAATATCTGTTCGCCTTCACCCATGAACGTCAGCAATACACCTTGACTGTCATGCCTCAAGGAGCACAAACCTCTCCCAGTCAGTTTGCAAAGGCAATGGCTTAAATCCTGGACTCATGGCAAAAAGCCCACACTGATGTTGTCCTGCTTCAATATGTGGATGACCTCCTCCTCTGTGCTGATGACCTCCCTACTGCTTAGCATACTTCTGAAGATCTCCTATGCTCCCTCGCGGACAAGGATGTAAGGCTTCTAAACAGAAAAACCCTCCGTGGTTTTCCTGGGTCACTGCATCTCACATGGTACCTACCATCTCACCCTGGGCCGGGTGAGAGCAATCACATAAACCCTGCTTTCCTGGGCCTAGTCTCCTACTGCAGGGCCTGGATCCTGGAGGCCTCCCTCCTCATGCAACCCCTCTATGACGCCCTCAGGTCTGAACCATTTTCCCGGTCCACTGAGGCCTTATCCAGTTTCTTTGCCCTCAGCCATGCCATATCCACTGCCCCGGCCCTGGGCCTCCCCGACTACCAGAAACCCTTTAAGTTGTTTGTGTCAGAGAGACAGGGCCATGCATCCCGGAGAAACAAACAGAATTTATCATTAAGTTTACAGAATTTATGTTGAAACATAACTATTTTTAATTCAACGGGACGTTTTATCTACAAACCAAGTGAAATGCGATGGGGGCAAGTTTTTCTCCATCCTATGCCAACTTATTTATGGGTTACTGGGAGCAGGTTATGTTTTTTGGGGACCCATATTGGATGGAGCGACTCACCCTATATCGCAGATGTATTGATGATATCCTTATCATCTGGAGGGGCGACAGGAACGAGATAGAAGACTTTGTGTCATACATAAACAATAATTGAATAGTTGGGGTCTTTCGTTTACTCATAAGAAGCACAGATCGACTATGGATTTCCTGGACCTAACCTGTAACGGACCGTTTTGCTCACCAGAGGTTAAAAACCGTTTAGGCGATATTCCCCTTTCCAGATGCACAGGCAGCAACTGTAAGCACCAATCTCCCGAAGTGCAAACTCTACAAATCCTGGAAACAGCCGAACAGGAAACCATACAAAAGGGTTACACTCCTGGCAGTCAGCATACAATCCAATTCCCCCAATAACGAGACGACACTTTGTTTTGAGGGTCAAGCAGAATCTGACTGTCCTGGCACATACAGTCTCTTTTATTCCCAATCCACAACCACAGTACAGCCCACAGGGTATTACAGAACAACCAATCAATCCGTACAATACACACAGACACTCCCACACAAAATCCTCCCCTCTGCCTGTGATATGATTACTGAACACAATGGGTAATCTCATTATCACAGGCAGAGGAATACAGTTTTTACACAATATTTATAACTTCTAAAATATACATGTCACAAACATAAAACATACATTTTCATAATCAGCATGCAGGAAATAAACACATAAAAAATCAGGGCAATCGGCTCAGGGGTTAAAAAGTTAGATGGAAGTCCTTTAGGACCGACCGCAAGCACATTTTCATGCCCAAAACAGTTCCATAGATTTGGCTGTGCGGTCGGTCTATTTCAGGCTGAAAAATGACTAAGTCCCATTCGAACGAGCGTTCAAATCTTTGAACGGGACTTACTCTCTGCGGCTGCAAAATCACTGTGGGAGAAGGTAAGGCTCAGCGGTGTTCGCGGAACTGTGTAGCCGATTTCAGTCCCATGAATTTGGCTACACATACCGCTGACCGCATGGACTGAACCAAGATGGCCGCCGCCTCGTGTTCGTTTTTCGAATGGTGGACACTTCGACTACTTCGGCACTTCGACGGCATTCAAAGTTCCAATTTAAAAGTACAAACCCTTTCTCTGGATGTTAAAGGGCCAGCAGCAGCACACCAAAAATCCCTTATGCCCAAATCTTGTAATTAAAGGGCCACATCTTCCCGGGCCATAGTCAGAAGGCAAGAGGCGGGGAAGCAGCCCCCTCCAAGGACACGTGGCGAGGTCGGTTTCGCCACATAACCCTTATCGGCTCTGACGGAAGGATCGATACCAAAACATATCAGAAAAGTGTCGATGTGAATGGCTACTTACATGCCAAGAGTGGTCACCATGCCGTATGGATACAGAACATCCCATTAGGTCAATTCATCAGAATTAGACGGAATTGTTCATTTATGTCTGATTATGAAAGAGAGTCACTTTATGCCAACGCTTTTTGGACAAAGACTATCCTCCTAAAAAGGTCCTTAATGCATATCTGAAGGGGCGAGATCAGAACATAGAGACTTCGTCCACATCTTCCACCTTAGGTTCTACTATATCGAGTAACCATATCCAAGTCCAAGGTTCAGAGCAGATGCCCCATACCAATGAGCATTACATGATCCTTGAATTATTGGGGAAGACCTATACCCCCACTGTGAAAAAAAGCTAAACATAACATCAGCACGAAAGAGGTAGGCATGGGTAAAACACCCATATTCTCTACAATGTTCAATAAGGGTTTTGACAACATTATTGATTATTATTGATTATTATCTTTTATAAATACTGGCCCATCCTGTTTAGGAACCTTGGTTGTCCTTCTGCATTTCGGATGTCCCAAGGGTTACTTTTAGAAGGGCACCCAGTTTAAAGAATATCCTAGCCCCCTCCAAGTTCACCTCAGCTTATTGGAGACAAGCGAAGGTCACAAAGGAGGGCATAGCGAATAAACGCTATGGTCGTACCAAGTGCCTCACATGTGGTTATTTTTGTCATCAAATCTCTATGTTTAGCCCCTGTAACAGTAAAGAAACTTTTTCTACCTGAAATCACCTGCAGCACCCCATTTGTGGTGTATCTTCTAAACTGTCCGTGTGGGCTGCAATATATGGGTCAAACGACCAGGCCTTTGAGATGTAGATTTAGAGAACATAGACTAGACATAATCCATAATGATATGAGATCCTCAGTAGCCCGACATTTTGAAGTCTTTCATGATGAGGATCCATCTGGTTTCAAAGTTATGGGGATAGCCCACATTCCTCCATACCAGGATGGTGCAAAGAGAAAAAGGGAATTAATTAAGGCTGAGTCTATGTGGATATTCAAGCTCAACTCTATGGCGCCTAATGGCCTAAATAAGGAGCTTGAATTATTCTAATACCTCTGTTGTAGCCCCTACTGGTTTAGTCCAGTAATTACACCCTCTATCGGCTCTATAAGGTTACAACTTAGGTTTATCTTTTACCATTGATTAATTATCCAATATATTATTATTGTTTATGATTTACTACTTATGATTTACTACTTATAAATTATCATTGTTTATCAATTATTTGTTGGTTGTCCTGTCTTGGAATAGATCCCCCACCCACAACCTAATACTTATACAGTATTGGGCATCCTGGCGCACCGGCAACATAAGGGCGCTTGTATACAAGGGAGTGAGCTACATTGGATCTCTAACCGAATACTGATTAATAACAAGAAGTGCATGTGAGGTCTTTTAACAGTTTCCCTAAGTGGTGTTAGTGTATTCATACATTTTTTCAGTATGGAGTCTGTTTCTCTTAATTCTAATTTAATTCAATTTTATTTTCTGGTTAAATCCATATGAGCATATGCCCCTATGGCTGTGTGTATTTTGGTGCACCAGCTCTATAGGGGTATTTGTACATAAGAGGTTTGGTTATACTATAACTTTACCCAAAACCAAATCTGTAACAATAAGACAATGAAACTCACCCCGAACATAGAAAATCCTAGTCCTGGCGACGCTGGCCGGTATATACTTGGGATATACTTGAAAGGGGGGGAGGGGTTCCTACAATAAACGGGGAACTTTCTACCTTCAAGACATGTACCAATCACCTGAGTGGGTAGCTCCCCAACATGTGATCACTAATCCACATAGACCCCACATCCAGACCTTCAAGGACATGATCGCCATAGCAAACCCTACATTTGAAGATGGCTACAGAAACAGGGTTCTCTGATACTAACCTATGGTTGGAATGCTAACAAACATAATATAATAACTGCTATGTATGTGGAGGAGCCAGACCCCACCTAGGTACCGTACCCCTAACCCTACCCCCTGACGTAGAAGTGTGTTTCCTGAGCCTCTTCACTAACACTGGGACTAATCAGTCAGCGTGTGATTCATGGAAAAGGGAATATCCGATTCTAACCAAGACCCCCAAACCAGATGAGGATATCACCATATATCCAGGGAACTATACATGCTACGGTATATACGAAGAAAAAGGCAGGTTTCTGGGAAATTTCACCGGCAGGTATTGTGCCACCTATAGCAAACTTTCAGTCACCTTGCTATATAACCAGATTCCATCCCTCGGTGATATATACTGGATATGTGGGGATATGAAGATTAGGACCTCGCGATCACATGGACGGCATAGCCGTCCAAGGCATTGCCAGCACGGGGAGTGCCTGTAATGACAGGTACTCCCCCTGCTGCCTGAAAAAAATAAAATAAATGTTAAAACAGTGTAAAATTAAATAATATATACTTAGATCATATATACCGTATATTTATTATATATGATCTAAGTATATATATATATATATATATATATATACACATAAATACACATACACTGTCTAAGTGTATTTTAATATTAATATATATAATTATATATATTAATATCAAAATAAACGTACAATGATATTGATTATTGATTTTTTAGGTTTTATTCATATTAAATTATGTTTCATACCTATATATTTGATGTTAAATGAAAGCCCTGTTTCCCCTGAATAAAATGATATATAATAAGTGTGTGCGAATTACGCCTGAACAGACATATAGCGCAAATTCGAGTTTTTTTTTACGTTTTGTTTTGATCACAACGTGTACTATTGACTCCGTCCTTAAGGGGTTAAGGTTTTGAGGCTGACGTTTGGCAACTCGAACTTTCAGCTCCCTCTTCAGATTTTCTATGGGATTAAGGTCTGGAGACTGGCTAGGCCCCTCGAGGACCTTAATGTGCTTCTTCTTGAGCCACTCCTATGTTGCTTTGGCTGTGTGTTTTGGGTCATTGTCATTCTGGAATACACATCTACAACCCATTTTCAATGCCCTGGCTGAGGGAAGGAGGTTCTCACCCAACATGCCCCCGTCCATCGTCCATTTGATGCAGTGCAGTTGTCCTGTCCCCTTAGCAGAAACCTCCATTTCCATATTTGACATTGGGGATGGTGTTCTTGGGGTTATAGGCAGCATTCCTCCTCCTACAAACATGGCGATTGGAGTTGATGCCAAAGAGCTCGATTTTGGTCTGACCTGACCACAACACTTTCACCCAGTTCTCCTCTGAATCATTCAGATGTTCATTGGCAAACTTCAGACAGGCCTATATATGTGCTTTCTTGAGCAGGGGGACCTTGCAGGCGCTGCAGGATTTCAGTCCTTCGAGGCGTAGTGTGTTACTGTAACAGGACTATGCTATATGCCTGGACTGTTAAAATAACCGAAAACAATTGGAGTTATTCGTATATATATTGCATGAGAAATGCCATTACCGGGGAATGCAGCCGTTCGTATGATTCCACACGAATTCTTTGTGCTCTGAATAGGTGGCCGCCATTTCGGGACTTTACACGTGTTCGCGGCCATTTTGCGCACGAACAGCGGTGTTTGCCCGTGAACGCGTGGAACTAAAAACGGACACGCAAACAGGCGAACACCGCTGAGACCTCCATGCGCCCAGAACTTCGTGCTGGAACTACCGAACAACCGGCCGTTCGGTAGTTATATTTAACTTGATATGGGGATTCCGGCGAACGCCAAGATAACTGTGGATGACAAGGATTTCGTGGGGTTTTGATACACGAACGGAGACTGACCGCAAGGCCAAAACTTATGGAACTATTTTCGGCTAGTGAGCCTGTGCGGTCGGTCAAAACTTTGGAACCCTATAACTCCCGAACCATTCATCTGAATGGACTGATTTTCGGATATGTTGCTCCCATGAATAAGAGCTATCAAGCGGTGCCGGATTTAAATGTGCAGCCAGAACTTGGATAAAAATGTGTACAGTATTGTAACGGACCGTTTCAGCATACAAGGGGAAAAATGCGTTTAGGCGATAATCCCCTTTTCCATAGACAGGCACAGCTACTGCAGAACATCAGAACTCACGAGCTGGATACGAAATAACACTCCGAACTGGAACAGCTGAACAAGAAAAGCATACAATCGGCTTACACTCTTGGCAGTCAGCTTACAATCCAATCCCCCCCAAGAACGAGACGACACTTCATTTTGAGGGTTAAGCAGGAACTCAAGACTGGGACACCCAGTCTGGCTTTTATTACCAACAAGTACATACAGGACACTCCCAGGGGGAGGATGAAATTAACCAATCACATGGATGTACCTCCCACACATTTCCTCCCCTTAGATTAACACTTAACACAATTATACTGTACACCTTTTTCCCCAATTCCTGGATGTACCCCAAATACATATGCTACACCTCCAAAACAGGTATCCCCTGATAGCCCTTATTCAGGGGGACAACATATGCAAGAATCAGCCCATTCGGATAAATGGTTCAGGAGTTATGGAACTTTAAAGTATTGACCGACCGCATGGGTAAAGTATCCGAAATCAGTTCCATGCATTTTGGCCCTGCGGTCGGTCACAAACAAGGGAATGAAAACAGACGAATTGCCTGTGTTATAGAGCCTGGAGAGGGTTTGAATGGATTCCCTTGTTTGTGGGGTTCTTTCTACCGAACGGCTGGTCATTCGGTAGTTTCCATACGAATTTCTGGAAGTATGGAGGTCTCAGCGGTGTTTGCCTAGTCAAGTGTCCGATTTTAGTTCCAGACACTCGACGGCAAAACACCGCTGTTCGGTAGTTTAAGATGGCCGCCGCCACGTGGTTGTTTCCTGAATGGCGGCCACCCAGAGGACACAGAACACATTACATGATTGCCAATTACCCGTTTGCAACATTGTTGCAAACGGTAATTGGAGGCACACTTAGTCCTGGGTGGTCTGGTTGTTCGGTAGTTTCCTCCATACAATGAATGGAGTGATTCTACCGAACAATCAGAGGAATGCTGTACATATATATAACCCAGGTAACTGCATACAACAATACATACATGACATGAAAGTATTAAAGGCAGGATTACTGTACTACGCTCCACAGTCTTAAAGGGACAGTAGTCCCAAAATGTCCATTGCTGATTTTAAAGGGCCAGTAGCAGCAATACAAATTAGTACATGCCCAAATATAGTCTTTAAAGTGCAATATGTCCAGGGGCCATAGTCAGCGGGCAGGAGGCTAGCAGCCAGGCCTCTCCAGTTCACAGTGGCGAAGCTGGTTTCGCCACATTTCTCCCCTTTGTCAATTAGACTAACAGGGTACCTGACTTTCTGCCGGTCAGTGCCCTGGTTAGTCCAGCAACCCACCCACGAAACAGAAATAACAGAGCAGCCCACCCACACTAACCGGTTACTACATCTGGGTGAGGAAGGATTTTGTCCAAGTTCTGGTGTTTCACCACTGCTGGGTGGGAGACGGGTAGGCTGCCTTGGTGGGTTGCTGAGGGGGCAGAGACCAGCGGTACTCTGTCCTGTTGCCAGCCCTACCACGGGAGTAGTCTGGTGGGCGCCTGGTTGCTGGAGACTGGCTGTCTCCCCTTTAGGTGCACAGCTCGACTGCCGGAGGGGGAGACCGACTGTCTCCCCTTTGGATCCATCACACTGAGGCTGGGGAACAGGACCGACCGTCCCTATCCCTTGTGCTGTAAGTGCAGAGACTACGGTCCCATCTGCACAGTTGTGGGGCTTAACATCTCCCCTTGGTGGATTAGGTTGCCGTGGGAGAGAGGGTGTAACAAGTTCCTCTCTCTGGATGGCAAACTGCCGCTGGGGAGAAAGGATGGCACCTTCTGCTCCCTGAGGTACACACTGCCGCTGGGGAGGAAGGACGCTGCTCTCCTCTCCCTTCACCTCACACTGCCTTCCTGGCACATCACTTTGTTGCTGGGGGGCAGGAACAACAACCTCTGCCCCCTGTAACTCAGCCTGCCGCTGGGGAGGATGGACGACACCATCAGCTCCCGGAGACACACACTGCCGCTGGGGAGGGAGGACGCTGCTCTCCTCTCCCTTTACTTCACACTGCCTTCCTGGCATATCACTCTTCTGCTGGGGGGCAGGAACAACCACCTCTGCCCCCTGTAACTCAGCCTGTTGCTGGGGAGGAAGGACGACACCTTCATCTCCCTGGGACACACACTGCCGCTGGGGAGGAAGGACGGCACCTTCAGCTCCCTGAGGTACAATCTGCCGCTGGGGAGGAAGGACGACACCTTCACCTCCCTGGGGTACACACTGCCGCTGGGGAGGAAGGACGACACCTTCATCTCCCTGGGGTTGCTCACAGGACCAGTCTATGAGGACCCCTACTTCGGGTTCTTCCTGCCGCCTCAGGGGGGGGCGGCTAACCTCCTCGGATGCAGCCTCTACTCTGCTGCTGTACCACTCTTCCTGCTCATCATACTCTTCGTCCATCTTTGAGTTTTGCTCAGCCATGACCTGGTTCCAGATCCCCTGGAATGTGTCCATGGATATATAACCCCCATACTGGGCCACTTGCTGCCTCACCTTGGCCATAAAATCATCTTCAGCGTCAGAGCCTTCCATACTTGTCTGCTCCAAGTCGCTGGATACCTCTGCTACCTCGGGTACTGCTGGTTGCTGTTGGGCGGGAGGACCGGTTGTCTCTTCCCAGGCCTCATTGATGAGTCGCAGGTAATCCCCCTCCAGGTTCCATTCCTGGTTAACCAAATATCGTAGGTCTGCCTCGAGGTCAATAGCGCCAAAGAGACCCAGCATGTTCTCTCGGATGCCGTACAGGTCCCAAAAACGATAGTCGGTATCTTCCCCAAAGTCCTCGTCACCACTATTATTCCAAAATCGACCGGGGCCAGTGTAATCTCCGCCTTCTGGGAACTCATACTCTGCCATCCTGGGGACACACTGAGCCGCGTACCACTGTAGCGCCTGGTATGCGTCGTCGAGCACCAGTTCTGCGTATACTAGAATCTCGAGTCTAGTCACCCACTTTTCTGTGGTCTGTTTTCTCAGGAGGGGCATCCGCTCTGCCATTCTAGCCAGAATTCGCTGCCTTCTGCTGCGGCGCTGATCCCCTCGTGAATACTGTACTTCCTCTAGGGCTTCGTCCCACAATTTGGCTCTGACAGTCTCTCTGTACATCAACATGTTCTCCTCTGAGACTGCTCCAGACTCCAGGACGTAATCGTCCAATCTAACTTGAAACTTCTCCTCCATTTTCTGAGTTCCTTCGTAGATAGGGTCGCTGTACGGATACTAGCGTTGCCCTCAATTTGTAATCCAAAAAATGGTGTTGTCTGTAGCTGTCCCTCTGGTTGTAGGAACGATCCCGCCGCTTGCCACCAATTGTAACGGACCGTTTCAGCATACAAGGGGAAAAATGCGTTTAGGCGATAATCCCCTTTTCCATAGACAGGCACAGCTACTGCAGAACATCAGAACTCACGAGCTGGATACGAAATAACACTCCGAACTGGAACAGCTGAACAAGAAAAGCATACAATCGGCTTACACTCTTGGCAGTCAGCTTACAATCCAATCCCCCCCAAGAACGAGACGACACTTCATTTTGAGGGTTAAGCAGGAACTCAAGACTGGGACACCCAGTCTGGCTTTTATTACCAACAAGTACATACAGGACACTCCCAGGGGGAGGATGAAATTAACCAATCACATGGATGTACCTCCCACACATTTCCTCCCCTTAGATTAACACTTAACACAATTATACTGTACACCTTTTTCCCCAATTCCTGGATGTACCCCAAATACATATGCTACACCTCCAAAACAGGTATCCCCTGATAGCCCTTATTCAGGGGGACAACATATGCAAGAATCAGCCCATTCGGATAAATGGTTCAGGAGTTATGGAACTTTAAAGTATTGACCGACCGCATGGGTAAAGTATCCGAAATCAGTTCCATGCATTTTGGCCCTGCGGTCGGTCACAAACAAGGGAATGAAAACAGACGAATTGCCTGTGTTATAGAGCCTGGAGAGGGTTTGAATGGATTCCCTTGTTTGTGGGGTTCTTTCTACCGAACGGCTGGTCATTCGGTAGTTTCCATACGAATTTCTGGAAGTATGGAGGTCTCAGCGGTGTTTGCCTAGTCAAGTGTCCGATTTTAGTTCCAGACACTCGACGGCAAAACACCGCTGTTCGGTAGTTTAAGATGGCCGCCGCCACGTGGTTGTTTCCTGAATGGCGGCCACCCAGAGGACACAGAACACATTACATGATTGCCAATTACCCGTTTGCAACATTGTTGCAAACGGTAATTGGAGGCACACTTAGTCCTGGGTGGTCTGGTTGTTCGGTAGTTTCCTCCATACAATGAATGGAGTGATTCTACCGAACAATCAGAGGAATGCTGTACATATATATAACCCAGGTAACTGCATACAACAATACATACATGACATGAAAGTATTAAAGGCAGGATTACTGTACTACGCTCCACAGTCTTAAAGGGACAGTAGTCCCAAAATGTCCATTGCTGATTTTAAAGGGCCAGTAGCAGCAATACAAATTAGTACATGCCCAAATATAGTCTTTAAAGTGCAATATGTCCAGGGGCCATAGTCAGCGGGCAGGAGGCTAGCAGCCAGGCCTCTCCAGTTCACAGTGGCGAAGCTGGTTTCGCCACAAGTATAATTATGTTAACTGTTTATCTGAGGGGAGGGGATGTGGGGGTTGTACCATGTACATGATTTGTGATTTTATGCCTCCCCTGGGTGTGTTCTTCTTGTATCTAACTGTAATAAAAAGCAGGCTGGGTATTCCAGTCCTCAGTTCTTCTTGACCCTTCAAAACGTAGCCTTGTCTCGTTCTTGGAAGGGGATTATTTGGGAATATTACTCTGCTCTTTTTACAGCTGAACCTGACTCTCCCTCAGGATATAGTGAATGGGATTATACCAGCTTTACTTTGACACAGCAGCTTGCAGGGAAAAGGACGTCACAAACGGCTGATACCCTCTCACTACCGGGGTAGCCGTTACAGTTACCAATTGTTTTCTTGGTGATTATGGTCCCAGCTGCCTTGAGATCATTAACAAGATCCTCCTGTGTAGTTCTGGGCTGATTCCTCACCATTCTCATCATCATTTAAATTCCACAAGGTGAGATCTTGCATGGAGCACCAGACCGACGGAGACTGACAGTTATTTTGTGTTTCTTCCATTTGCGAATAATCGCACCAACTATTGTCACCTTCTCACTAAGCTGCTTGGCGACAAGGGGCGTGGCCTGGACGAGCATGGTGCAGGACGCTCAGTAAATCAGCTCCGCACCCCTGGCCGAAATTAAGCTTAAAAACAGCATTAACACGGGTACTAATGGTCCGAACAAAGAAGCACCTAGCCCCGGAGACATCGGGGGTTAACTCCCCGAGACGATATACAGGTCCGATGGACGATTATGTCGCAACACCGTCGGACTCCAGGGAGCCGCAGCATGCAGCCAAGATGGCGCCCACATCTCCAAGCTCAGAGAGCGCAGAAGATATGCGGACGGGAGACACCCAGGCGAGTGATTTTGCCCTCATTAGAACTGAACTCACCCGGATCTCTGCTAACATGCTCTCCAAAGCTGACAGGGGAGCCATAGTCCAGGAACTACGCACAGCGCTACGAGAGGAACTGGCTGGCCTCCGCACAGACCTCACAACACTAGAACACCGTGTTGACGAAATGGAGACGGCTGTGCAAGGTAGCGGGGATCAACACAGGGCCACAGAAGTAGCAGTGACTAGGCAAGGTAACATGCTCCTCGCCATCCGCAGGCAGGTGGAAGACCTAGAGAACAGAAGCAGACGCAATAACATCAGGGTCCGCGGCCTGCCTGAAACAGGTAATGAACCGCTCCACACCTCGCTGAACGATCTCTTCCGGCAGATCCTGGGAGCACAAGCCCCAGCCACCATACATTTTGAGCGGGCGCATAGAGCCCTGGGACCAGCAAGACAAGATGGGAACCCACGAGACGTGGTCTGTTGCATAGCCACGCCAGGACTCCAAGATAACATAATGGCGGCCGCGAGAGTGCTCCCTGCCATTAACTACCAAGGGTCGGAAATTTCTTTATATCAGGACTTATCTAGCCTAACACTCGATGCCAGGAGAGCCCTCCGCCCTGTGACGAGCGCACACGAGCTACGTGAAAAAAGAATTCAATATCGCTGGGGGTTCCCCTTTAGCCTGCAGGCGAGGCATGGCAACGCTTGGCTCACGGCCCGCTGGCCAGAAGATGTTCCGAGACTCCAACGGACGCTGGGCCTACCTCAAGTAAGGGTCCGAAACTGGATCCTCGACGAAGCCACTGCCACCAGGAGAGACCCATTGGCTCCTGTTCGACTACCCGACACTGCGCCTGGCCGCTTAGAGCAACCGCAACGGAGAGGGGGCCCGGAAGGCCCAGAGGAGTAACTTGGTCGGAATCTGGTCGGAACATGGGGACTGGTGAGTGCTCACGGTAATTTGGGGGAGCGAGGGGTCCTGCCAGGATCGGGGATTGCTGAGGATTGTTAAGGGGATGGGGGACTCTTTGCTGGACACTTGGGGAGGGGGATGGGGACTGGGAGGCCAAACCCTGAGATTCAAAGCGTGGGCCTGTCATGAAGGGAAGGGTCAATGCCTTATTAGCAGGCTGTACCCCACTGACCGTGCCGAAGCCAGCAGCTATAGTGTGTGGCTCCTATCCCAATAATAGGCCTTTTGGGTGGGGGGCCGCAGGGGGGTGGAAGGACGGACAATGTTATGTGAGACTAGGGATTGAGGGCATGTAAGGCGCCTAGACCTCCCGGCACCAAATAGACAATCCCGGCAGCATGAACGTGAAGAGCTGACGGATGCCCTGTCCACCTCTATTAACCCCTTAAGGACACATGACATGTGTGACACGTCATGATTCCCTTTTATTCCAGAAGTTTGGTCCTTAAGGGGTTAAAGGATGGGCACCCCCTCACCTTCCTGGCTGCCCACGGTCATCCATCCACATAAGGACCCCTGCTTTTACCAAATGTTGTTGGGGTACGCTGAGAGGGACACAGGGTCTTGGGGGTTGGAGGGCGGAGGGAGCTAAGCCTACTAATGTTGTTGCTGATATTAATGTTTTTGTCATAACGTACAGAAAAGCCCAGTTGCCCACTTAAGTAGTCTTTGAATGTATATAGGACCCCCTGCCACACATAGACAGTTAGGGAGAGGTGGAGAAGCAGGGCATGGGATTGTAAAACCGTACTAGTGTCAGGATCGGGACAGGGATCCAACACGCAGAGTACAAACAGGTGGTAGGTACGTATACCGGACCTTAGAATGGCCGGACTTAACGTAAGGAGTAAGTAGAGAATGGTCTAGGAACAAGCCGAGGTCGAGGGAACGAGAGGACAGGTAAGCGAGAGACAAGCCGAGTCAAAGGGTAACAGAGATAAACAGGGAAGTACAAACAAGCCGGGTCAGAACCAAAGAGACAACTAGAATACAAGAGCACTGAGTGACTAGACAGGCTAGAACCACGACAGGGCAATGAGCAGATGCCGAAAGCCTTACTTTATACCTTGATTCTAGAGGGTAATCACGCCCCCGACGAGTCCTGATTAGTGCTCGGGACTTGACTGACAGGTCGAACCGGGTTGGCGTCATGACGTCGACTACTGAGCGTCGCGTCATATAAGGAAGTGGATCCCTCGCGGTCGGCTTGTAAATGGCCGAGAGAACCGCGAGGAACGGAAGAAACAACCCCTCTAGGAGGATAAACGTCTAAGTCTCTCACCTCCTCTGAGGTAGAGACTACAGGTACCCTGACAACTAGCCCCCGATCTCTTTGGGTAACCCCAGTTATCGCCCACGTGAGGATTCCGGACACTGGCTGACCCAGACACCCCCCCAACCAACAACATGGAAGTGCATCTCACCCCCGACAGGTGACACAACGCTGAGGGAGACAGGAAATACTCAGAGGACGGACTGACAAGGTTAACTAAAGCATGTAATAGATACACCGACCGTCCCCCTCACCACTCCCGGACAGAGGGAAATCCCCCCCAGCTAAACGTAGACCTGGTGGGCGGACTCGGCCCCCGGGCACTGTTAGTCTCTTATCCTCATCCGACGGAACCGACTATAAAACGCTCCATACGAACCACATGCCTCCCGTGTCACTCACGCTCCCTCGGCCAGGGGGGCTGGACACTGAACACTTACCCTTGGTATACGACACTAGTGTTAATTACACCCTGATAGACAGAGCTAAGAACCTCGTAGTTGGATACCTTAGTCCATAGACAGTTATTGTAATAACACCTAAGAGGTATCTACCGACACATACCATAAACGATAACTGAATACTTGTCAGGATCGGGTCAGGGATCCAACACGCAGAGTACAAAGAGTAGCAGATACGTATACCGGTCCTTAGAATGGCCGGACTTAACGTATAACTACGATAGAATGGTCAGAGACAAGCCGAGGTCGAGGGAACGAGAAGACAGGTAAGCGAGAGACAAGCCGGGTCAAGGATAACAGAAAGACAGGAGAGTAAATACCAAAGCCGGGTCAGAACCAAAAGACAAGAGAATAACAAAGCGGACTAGAACCACGACAGGGCAATGAGTGAATGAGAGAGCCACTGTTAAGTATCCTGGCTAGGGAGAGAAGACACGCCTCCGGCGAGTCCTGATTCGTCTCCCGAGATTTGAGTGACAGGACGTTCCGGGTTGGCGTCATGACGTCTACCTCCGGTCCTCCTGTTATAAAAGGAAGTGACTCCCTCGCGGCCGGCGTTAGCAAGACCGAGTGAACCGCGAGGGGCCGAGGAGACATGCCGTCCGGACGGATAAACTTCTAAGTCTCTACCTCTTTCAGAGGTAGAGACCTCAGGTACCCTGACAGTACCCCCCCTCTCAGATACGCCCACCGGGCGGAAGGAGCCGGGGCAAGATGGAAAGCGGGAGTGAAATGCC
Organism: Pelobates fuscus; assembly: GCF_036172605.1. Lineage (NCBI taxonomy): Eukaryota > Metazoa > Chordata > Amphibia > Anura > Pelobatidae > Pelobates > Pelobates fuscus. The sequence continues at coordinate 425,279,924 of NC_086319.1, forward strand.
CTGCGAAGGCGAGGAGCATGAACATCCTCTTGTGGTACCCAACTCCTCTCCTCAGGACCATATCCCTTCCAGTCAACTAAATATTGTACTCTCCCCCGGGAGACACGAGAATCAATAATGGAGTTAACCTCATACTCCTCCTGACCCTCCACCTGAACAGGGCGCGGAGGGGCGATTGTGGAGGAGAATCTGTTACAGATTAGAGGTTTCAGCAATGACACGTGAAAGGAGTTCGGGATGCGTAAAGTAGCAGGGAGGGCTAGACGATACGCCACTGGGTTAATTCGAGTCAAGATCCTGTAGGGACCAATATAACGAGGAGCGAATTTCATGGAAGGAACTTTAAGACGAATATTCCTAGTACTCAACCAAACTCTATCGCCTGGAACAAAATTCGGAGCCGCCCTTCTACGTTTGTCAGCATGTTTCTTAACCAGTACAGAATTGTGTAGGAGAATCTGTCGAGTCTGATCCCACAACTTCCTCAAATTGGCCACATGGACATCAACCGACGGCACTCCTTGGGAAGGAGAAACCGAGGGAAGAATAGATGGATGAAAGCCATAGTTCATGAAGAAGGGGCTTGAATGCGTAGAGTCACAAACGAGATTGTTGTGCGCAAACTCCGCCCAAGGAATCAAACCGACCCAATCGTCCTGGTGTTCGGAAACAAAACAACGTAAGTATTGCTCAATCTTCTGGTTGGTTCGTTCGGCAGCTCCGTTAGACTGAGGATGATAGGCGGACGAAAAATTCAATTTGATGCCTAATTGAGAACAGAACGACCTCCAAAAACGTGAAACAAATTGGGAGCCTCTATCAGAAGTGATCTCCGAGGGAATCCCATGCAAGCGAAAAATCTCTTTAGCAAAGATTTCCGCCAATTCAGGAGAAGTCGGGAGTTTAGGCAAAGGTACGAAATGTGCCATCTTGGTAAATCTATCGACTACGGTGAGGATAACCGTGTGCCTTTTAGAAACAGGCAAATCCACAATAAAGTCCATTGCCACACAGGACCAAGGTTTGTCAGGAATTTCCAGAGGTTGTAGAAGGCCACACGGAAGTGAGTGCGGTAGTTTAGTTTTAGTACAGACCACACAAACTCCGATAAAATCCTTAATATCCCTCCGTAACGAAGGCCACCAGAAATCCTTGGAGATCAAAGAATACGTCTTGCGAACACCCGGATGACCAGCCACCTTACTCTCGTGAAGACACTGTAAGAGCTCCAATTGGAGTTCAGGAGGAACGAAAAGTCTGGAAGCCGGAGTCAGTCTAGGTGCCAGATGCTGCAAGCTCCTTATCTGATCAAGAAGCGGAGAATGGACTTTGAGAGTAGTGTTAGCGATAATGTTACACTTGGGTACTATAGAGGACAAAACCGGCTGAGATACGGCAGCAGGTTCATATTGGCGAGATAAGGCGTCGGCTTTAGAATTCTTGGAACCTGGCCTATATGTGAGTACGTAGTTGAAGTGAGTGAGAAATATGGACCAACGAGCCTGTCTAGATGATAGTCGTTTAGCCTCTCCAATATAGGATAAGTTTTTATGATCTGTCAAAATAGTAACAGGATGCAAAGTACCCTCCAATAAATGTCTCCACTCCTTCAAGGCCATTATAACCGCTAGTAGTTCCCTGTCACCAATGTCATATCTGCTTTCAGTACCTGACAATTTTTTGGAAAAGTATCCACAAGGATGTAATGGTTTATCTACACCCAACCTTTGGGACAGAACAGCACCTATACCTGTCTCAGAAGCGTCAACTTCGAGTAGGAAAGGTAGTGTAGTATCAGGGTGAACTAAAATTGGTGCGGAAGCAAACAGCTCCTTGAGTGTCTTAAAAGCCAGAAGTGCTTCAGTAGACCAATTCTTAGTCTCAGCCCCTTGTTTGGTCATATTGGTGATGGGAGCAATGATAGAGGAGTATCCCTTAATGAAACGTCTGTAGTAATTGGAGAAACCAATAAATCTCTGGATAGCCTTGAGACCATTGGGTAAAGACCAATCTAATATGGATTGGAGTTTCTCCGGGTCCATTTCAAACCCCTCCCCAGAAATCACATAACCAAGAAAGGTAGTTTGGGATTGGTCAAAGCTGCATTTCTCTAGTTTGCAGTACAAGCCATGCTGAAGGAGTTTGTGTAAAACCCTTCTGACTTGTCCGTGGTGAGTCTCAATATCCCTGGAATGTATAAGTATATCATCAAGGTATACAATCACACAGTCATCTTGAAACTCCCTAAGAACCTCATTAATAAGGTCCTGAAATACCGCCGGGGCATTGCAGAGACCAAAAGGCATTACAGTATACTCATAGTGCCCATATCGAGTATTGAATGCAGTTTTCCACTCGTCACCGTCGTGAATTCTCACCAAATTATAAGCACCTCTAAGGTCTAACTTAGTGAAAATTTTAGAACTTTTTAATCGATCAAAAAGCTCGGTGATCAAGGGGATCGGATATACATTTCTGATGGTTATCTTGTTAAGACCTCGGTAGTCAATGCAGGGTCTTAAAGAACCATCCTTCTTTTTAACAAAAAAAAATCCAGCCCCAGCAGGGGAGGAGGATCTTCTAATGAACCCCTTGTCTAGGTTTTCACGAATATACTCCTCTAGAACTAAGTTTTCATTCGTAGACAAAGGGTATACATGACCCCTGGGGGGCATGGTACCAGAAAGTAAATTAATTTTGCAATCAAAAGGCCTATGTGGTGGTAAGGTATCAGCCTTTCCTTTGTCAAATACTGCCTTTAAATCTTGATACAAGGACGGTATCTGTACTTTGGTAGAGTCGGTAGCGTTATTAAGTGAGTTGACACTACAAAGAGGTGACACTTTCTTTAAACAATTCTCTTGACAATCCTGACCCCACGAAACTATTTCCCCTGATCTCCAATCTATAACGGGGTTATGTCTCTTAAGCCAGGAGTATCCCAGGACTATGGGAACAGAAGGAGATGAAATGAGTAGTAGGGATATTTCCTCCTTGTGTAGAATACCAGTAGTTAAGTAAAGAGGTGTGGTCTCTCGGAAAATCACAGGCTCAACTAAAGGTCTACCATCAATGGCTTCAACAGCCAAGGGTGTCTTCCTTAACTGGGATGGGATAGTGTGTTTGGTGAGAAACTTTTGGTCGATAAAACTCTCAGCAGCGCCGGAGTCTATCAATGCCATAGTCTCTAAAGTTCCCTTCTCCCAAGTTAAAGAGACCGGTAATAGGAGTCTATGTTCTTTGTAATTATGAGTAGAGGACAAAATCGAAACACCCAAGGTCTGTCCTCTAGAGAAACTTAGGTGCGAGCGTTTCCCGGACGACTGGAACAGCTCAAACGTACATGACCTCTGGCCCCACAATACATACACAGTCCCTCCCTTCTCCTGTACTGTCTCTCCTCCTCTGAGAGACGAGTAAGGCCTAACTGCATAGGTTCTGAAGCCTGTGGATTTTTGGTTTCAGAAATTTGAAATGATGGTGCTGGTCTAAAGGAAGATTTACCGGTTCTATCTCGAGTATTTTGTCTCTCCCTTAGACGTTCGTCAATACGAGAGATAAAGGAAATTAAGTCCTCCAGGTTCTCGGGAAGCTCTCTTGTCGCTACCTCATCAAGTATTACATCAGATAATCCATTTAAGAATACGTCTATATAGGCCTGTTCATTCCATTTTACCTCTGCCGCCAAAGACCTGAACTCTAGTGCGTAATCCACAAGTGTTTGGCTGTCTTGTCTAAGGCGCAACAGTAATCTGGCTGCATTGACCCTCCTGCCAGGAGGATCAAAAGTTCTTTTAAAAGCAGCTACAAAGGAATTATAGTTATAGACTAATGGATTATCATTCTCCCACAACGGATTAGCCCATCTCAGAGCTTTCTCAATGAGTAAGGTAATAATAAATCCCACTTTTGCCCTATCGGTAGGGTATGAACGAGGCTGTAGCTCGAAATGAATACTGATCTGGTTCAAAAAGCCACGACACCTCTCAGGAGAACCAGCATAACGTACAGGTGGGGTAACTCGGGAAGAAGCACCTACAGTAGCTACCTCTAGCCCTGAACCCACAGAAGGAGCAGGGATATTACGCATCTCTTCAGGTGGATTAATAGGACGAGACAGCAGCGCCTGCAGTGCTAGAGCCATCTGATCCATCCTATGATCCATGGCGTCAAACCTAGGATCAGGAGAACCAAGCTGACAATTTGTACCTGCAGGATCCATGGCCCTGTCGTAATGTCAGGATCGGGTCAGGGATCCAACACGCAGAGTACAAAGAGTAGCAGATACGTATACCGGTCCTTAGAATGGCCGGACTTAACGTATAACTACGATAGAATGGTCAGAGACAAGCCGAGGTCGAGGGAACGAGAAGACAGGTAAGCGAGAGACAAGCCGGGTCAAGGATAACAGAAAGACAGGAGAGTAAATACCAAAGCCGGGTCAGAACCAAAAGACAAGAGAATAACAAAGCACTGTGTGACTAGGCGGACTAGAACCACGACAGGGCAATGAGTGAATGAGAGAGCCACTGTTAAGTATCCTGGCTAGGGAGAGAAGACACGCCTCCGGCGAGTCCTGATTCGTCTCCCGAGATTTGAGTGACAGGACGTTCCGGGTTGGCGTCATGACGTCTACCTCCGGTCCTCCTGTTATAAAAGGAAGTGACTCCCTCGCGGCCGGCGTTAGCAAGACCGAGTGAACCGCGAGGGGCCGAGGAGACATGCCGTCCGGACGGATAAACTTCTAAGTCTCTACCTCTTTCAGAGGTAGAGACCTCAGGTACCCTGACAATACTGCACCAGAGCCTAAAGGGCTGAGTTCCCCATAGACGGGCACCCCCTAACACTGGTGGGTGCAAGTAGGACTCTACCTCCTCAGAGATCCCGCACGACACCGCCACCACAGGTGCCAAGTCACTGTGAACCTGCGTCGAGCAGCTCACACTCCTCCCCTCTCTCCCCCTCCTGGACCTCCCATTCCCCCTCTCACCCCGAGAATCATGGGGACGGGGTTCGCCCCCGCTCCCCTCCGTATCTGGTCGAGCAATACCGGGGGCTTAAACATCCCAGAAAGGAGGTCTCATCTCTTACGCTCCCTATGTGCGGAACGGGTATCAGTGGCGTTCCTCCAAGAGACCCACTTTCGAGGCCCAGACGGACCAAGCTTGAAGGACGCGAGATACCCGGTTGGGTTCTTCGCGAACCATCAAACAGCCAAGAAGGCTGGGGTCGCGATCCTGTTCGCTAGTTCGATTCCGTTTGAATGCTCGGCAGTCAAAGCAGACGCAATGGGGCAATATTTATTCATAAAGGGCACGATTGCGGACAGCACCTACACCTTCGCTAGCATCTATGCACCCAACGCCCGACAATCTAGTTTCCTCCGCAAAACGATACGCAAACTTGAATTATTCAGGGAAGGTTTCCTTATTGTAGCAGGCGACCTGAATGCCGCCCTGGAGCCGAGAATAGACACCTCAAAGGGTACAAGTTCCCTCCCGTCTCGAGACCTCCACGCAATCCGAAAGACACTTCAGGACTCGGGACTTATGGACAGCTGGAGGGTCCTACATCCGGACGAGAAGGACTTCACCTACTACTCGACAGCACATAAGTCATATAGCAGGCTGGACTACATCTACGTTGCCAGAGAACTACTGCCTCTGCTGCTAACGGCTGAGATTCGACCCATGGGATGGTCGGACCACTCCCCAATAACAGCGACAATCAAATCCCCCATATTCCGACCTAGGGAGCGCCAGTGGCGATTGAACGAATCCATCCTCAATGATGACCTGGTTACAACCGAGCTACGCTCGACGTTGACAAAATTCTTCGAGGAGAATGAAACCCCGGAAATTCTAGCATTAACAATATGGGAAACCCATAAATGCGTAATCCGAGGTGAGCTGATCAAAATCTGTACACATAGACAGAAGCTACAGCGACAACGAGTTGCGGACCTGACTTCGCGGATCGCGGCCCTGGAAACTACACATAAGAACACCCAATCAGAGGAGAACTACAAGGCACTACTAGATGCCAGAAGCGCACTGAGGAACATCCTACAACAGAAACTTCAATTTACGATCCGCAAATCGCAGCGCTTCTTCTATGAATACTCGAGTAAATGCGGTCGACTCTTGGCCCGGATGCTGCAAAAGCAACGTCGTAAGTGCCAAATTACGAAAATACAACACAGAACCCAAGGTGTAACTCAGCTCCCAGATAAGATCACAGAAGCATTCCATAGCTTCTATAGTGACCTGTATAATTTACCGCCCAAAGATGGGGAAAGGGACCACCACCGGCAGGATGAACGCCTAAGTAGCTACCTGCAACGCCACATCACGGAAACCCTAAGCGAGGAGGTGGCGGACAGTCTGGAAGCGCCGATCACTCTCGAAGAACTACAGGCTGCATTGAAGGGCTCTAAACTGAATAAGGCTCCTGGCCCGGACGGTCTACCACTCCGCTACTTCAAAGAATTCGGGGAGGTGCTCTTGCCCAAACTTCTCATAGACCTCAATTCCATACTGGACGGTAACATGCTACCCAGAGATGCCCTCACGGCAACAATTGCGGTAATCCACAAGGACCCCACTAATTGCGCAAGCTACCGGCCAATCTCGCTCCTGAATGCGGATTTAAAACTCTTCACGAAAATCCTAGCGACTCGAATGAAAGGAGTGGTGCCTGTCTTAGTCCACCCGGACCAAGTGGGGTTCATCCCTGGAAGGGAGGCGAGAGATAATACCACACGGGCCCTAAATGTCATCCATGCGGTACGACGCTCCAGGCTGAAGGTCCTCCTCCTTTACACCGACGCGGAGAAGGCCTTTGACCGGGTGGACTGGCGTTTCATGCTGGCAACTCTCCAAGCGATGGGCTTTGGCCCCCACCTCATAACGTGGATATCATCGCTTTATACGATACCCTCCGCTAGGATACGGGTTAATGGCGCTCTGTCTGAACCAGTACAAATCCACAATGGTACGAGACAGGGGTGCCCACTGTCCCCCCTCCTGTTTGCCCTCTCCCTGGAGCCGTTCCTGGGGGCGGTCAGACAGGATGGGGGTATTAGGGGGTTTACCCTGGGTGGGCAGGAGCATAAGGTAGCCGCATACGCGGACGATATGTTATTCTTCGTCAGCGAACCCCTGGCCACCCTCCCGAATCTCCTGAGGGCCTTCTCTAATATGAAGCTGAACACAGATAAATCGGAGGCCCTGCCCGTTACGACTGGAGAGGGAATGACTACACATCTCAAGACTCAATATGCATTCAAGTGGTGCCCCGTTAAAATCAAGTATCTGGGGATCTGGCTGGCCACTGACCTGACTCGGATGTATGCCCACAACTTCGAACCCATGATCCACAGACTACGGTCGGACTTGGTGCACTGGTCGGGTCTGTGTATTTCCTGGTTTGGCCGGATGAACGCGATAAAAATGAACCTTCTACCGCGACTACTGTACCTGTTCCAGGCCATCCCCATAGGCATACCACAGATTTTTTTCCGATCAATGGACACAGCCATTACCAAGTTTGTGTGGCAATCAAAGACTCCCAGACTGAAAAGGCAACACCTCCGCCTGCCCAAGGCTCAAGGGGGAGTGGGGCTCCCCTCACTTTTCGACTACTACAGGGCAACCCACCTCCAACGCATAGTAGACTGGCATGTACCCAAATCCAATAAGCGATGGATACAAATGGAGAAGGCTCAGATGGCTGGAACGCTCCCGGCCGTGGTTTGGCTTGGGGACCCCTTAGCAAGTGAACACCTACGTGGTCACCCGCTCGTTGGGGCGACCCTACGAACCTGGTATCGCATCAGGATCACCCTCACGCTGACCACCACCCCGGGCCCACTGACGCCGATAACGCATAACCCGGAACTAGCGGGAGGACTCTCACCACAGGACATCGCGACCTTCGGACTCTCGGAGTGGACGTACATGCGACAATGGTGCGAAGGGGAAGAGCTGAAACAACTGCTGGATTTGATGCCGGAACGTACCCCTACAGGCCTCGATAGGTTCAGGTACTTCCAAACTAAAACCTACTACCTAGCCCAACAGGGGAGGCGACTATTCCATAGACCCCTCACAGAATTTGAACAACTCTGCACGAAACGCACACATCTGTGTAGAGGAATCTCGAACCTCTATGCAATGCTTCTGTCGTCGCAACAGCCGCTACGCCTCAATCATATAACGCGCTGGGAAGAGGGCTTGGGGGTGAAGCTGTCGGACCTTCAATGGACTAAAATCCACGTCTTAACACACCAGAGCTCCCTGTGCTCCAAACAGCAGGAGCTCAATTTTAAACTACTGACCAACTGGTACAGGACCCCAGCAAGGATTCACAGGATGATACCAACGGTCCCCGCGACCTGCTGGCGCTGCGGAGAAGAAGACGGCACGGACCTACACATCTGGTGGTCCTGTAGGCTCATAGTCTCGTACTGGCAACAAGTTCACCAGCGAGTCACGAACATCATAGACCCGGATCTCCCGTTCCAACCGCTCCCGATGCTCCTACACCACACGTCGATATCCATATCGAAATACAAAAAATCGCTAACTAAACATCTGCTGAACGCTGCTAAATCTCTCATCCCTATGAAATGGAGGACAGCGATGGTACCCTCTCCACAGGAATGGATGGCCAAAGTGGAGGTGACCCGCGGGATGGAACAGCTGACGGCTTCACTGCACGGAATCACAGAACGTTATCTACAAACCTGGACACCCTGGTTAATGTACATATCTGGAAGGTAGCTGGGGTAAATGTTACCCTTTGGCTTACAGTGCAGATAGGTCGAGCGACAATAAGGGATATTAAGCTCCTTCGATTAGACTGGGAACCCTCGGTGCGCTCGGCTGGATGCCTGGGGAGACTTGGGGACGAGTCCTCGTCCGCCATCACCTCGGGTTGAGAACCCCCCCCTCCCCTCCCAACCCCCCTTCCCCTACCTCACCTCTGGTACCTACACGTCTACACACGCCACGGTTAGCCAGAACCGCAATAGCCTACAACTATACACGTTGCTTAGCTCCTAACACTTCACGGCCCAAATTACACTCGACTAAGGCTGAGCCGCTAACTCGGACACATGGTAAGCATACACAGTTGGACGAGGGCACACTGGCTGAAACGGAGAGGCATGCCGAGGTCTCGGACCCCGAGGTCCGCGGATACTCTGTAGACCGATACTTATGACTGCCCCACAAGGACTCCATGCGTCCGAGGCCTTGACAGTGACCCACCAGACGTATGACTACCCCCACAGAAACCAACACCAGACAACTCCAGTCACATGTGACGCTCTGACCTAGACTCCCATACCCCTGGGAGCTTAGCCACCACTGCATAAGTAGAGGACAGAGTCGGAAGACAATGTAACAAGACCTGACTTGCCCATGACAACTACACCGGTAGTAGAAGCGGTATTCCTTAACCTCCTGAGTTATGGAACCAATTTATAATATATGTTTGTATTGTTGTATTTATACCTGTAATATACCTGCTTGATACCGAATTTATGTTATTATCCTGTACGTCATGACAACGGGTTACCTTTCCCACGCAAACACAAAATCTAAGCAGAGATTGCAGCCTTTAAACGTTAGTATAGGGGTAAAGGGCTCATCTTAGCAAGTATCTCTGACAACGGGACAAGCTATAAAAAGATAACTGCACATGGTGGTCGGAGACAGGGATTTACAATGCCTAATTTGCATATCAGCCCTTTCTCCGAGACAGAACAGGCACGGGAAGAGGACCCTGCAAGTTGAGATGTTAAGGGATAACTGTGAGACATGGTCAGGTGGGAAAACCCTACCTCAGTTAGTCAGGCCGAGCCGTAATAGGGAATGTCACATACGACTGCTGTTCAAGAGATTTTTATAAATAGACACGTACAGTGTGACACGATGCATATCGGAACTGCATATTTACCTGTTCAATGCTGACGAAGTTAATCCTGTATAATGTATAACGTGAATTAACATGTATACCCCTACCTTTATTCTGTACCCCTTGAAAATTCCTTAATAAAAGAAAGATTGACTATAAGCTGCTTGGCGATGGTCTTGTAGCCCATTCCAGCCTTGTGTAGGTCTACAATCTTGTCCCTGACATCCTTGGACAGTTCGTTGGTCTTGGCCATGGTGGAGAGTTTGGAATCTGATTGATTGCTTCTGTGGACAGGTGTCTTTTATACAGGTAACGAGTTGAGATTAGGAGCATTCCCTTTAAGAGAGTGTTCCTAATCTCAGCTCGTTACCTGTATAAAAGACACCTGGGAGCCTCAAATCTTGCTGATGGATAGGGGATCAAATGCGTATTTCACTCATTGACATGCAAATCAATGTATAACTTTCTTGACATGCGTTTTCTTTCTGGATATTTGTTTTTGTAATTCTGTCTCTCACAATACACCTACTGATAAAATTATAGACTGATCATTTCTTTGTCAGTGAACAAACACTCAAAATCAGCAGGGGATCAAATACTTTTTCCCCTCACTGTATATATCAGATATTTATTATATGACTATTATTTGTCATATGTCAGCTGTTATTTATTTTATAACAGCTATTATTTATTGTTAATGGTAACAGCTATTATTTATTGTTAATGGTAACAGCTATTATTTATTGTTAATGGTAACAGCTATTATTTATTGTATAACTGCTATTAAATATTAAATTAGTTATTGTATATCACCTATATTCTGTTATATATCTCTATATCTGCATTTTTGTTATGTTCAGTGCTGGATTTGGGGTGATAGACAAAACTTGGGGATTCTGCCCCCCTCTTCCATGTTTAAATAAATGCAGACTAAGTTCACCATTAGAAGTGCTAGCACTGGGACAAAATAACTCAGGGTATTATGACCCTACGAGAACACTTCAGTCATGAGTAAAATTGTCCCGCACCGCCACCACCACCACCAGAGACTGACGCACACAAGCCCCCTACAGACCTGTCCCATCCCTCTTAACACATTTATAGTTTCCAATGCTGAAAGGTATGTTAGAAGAAGTTAAACAGGAAGTGATGCCACTTACCATCTGGTTTGTACTGTGCAACAATGGTAACCGTCTGACCTGCGTTCTTCAAAGCCAGGGCTGCTTGTTCATGCGTTGCGTTTCTCAGATCCACGCCATTTACCTGCCACACAAGGATCCGCTGTGTTAAACCTACAGGCTGGGAGACCCTTACCTACAATAAGTAGTGTTACCATCTACAGACTGTGAGACCCTTACCTACAATAAGTAGTGTTACCATCTACAGACTGTGAGACCCTTACCTACAATAAGTAGTGTTACCATCTACAGACTGTGAGACCCTTACCTACAATAAGTAGTGTTACCATCTACAGACTGTGAGACCATTACCTACAATAAGTAGTGTTACCACCTACAGACTGTGAGAACCTTACCTACAATAAGTAGTGTTACCATCTACAGGCTGTGAGAACCTTACCTACAATAAGTAGTGTTACCATCTACAGACTGTGAGACCCTTACCTACAATAAGTGGTGTTGCAATCTACAGGCTGTGAGACCCTTACCTACAATAAGTAGTGTTACCATCTACAGACTGTGAGACCATTACCTACAATAAGTAGTGTTACCATCTACAGACTGTGAGACCCTTACCTACAATAAGTAGTGTTACCATCTACAGGCTGGGAGACCCTTACCTGCAATAAGTAGTGTTACCATCTACAGACTGTGAGACCCTTACCTACAATAAGTAGTGTTACCACCTACAGGCTGGGAGACCCTTACCTACAATAAGTAGTGTTACCATCTACAGGCTGTGAGACCCTTACCTACAATAAGTAGTGTTACCACCTACAGACTGTGAGACCCTTACCTACAATAAGTAGTGTTACAATCTACAGGCTGTGAGACCCTTATCTACAATAAGTAGTGTTACCACCTACAGGCTGTGAGACCCTTACCTACAATAAGTAGTGTTACAATCTACAGGCTGGGAGACCATTACCTACAATAAGTAGTGTTACCATCTACAGACTGTGAGACCCTTACCTACAATAAGTAGTGTTACCATCTACAGACTGGGAGACCCTTACCTGCAATAAGTAGTGTTACCATCTACAGACTGTGAGACCCTTACCTACAATAAGTAGTGTTACCATCTACAGACTGTGAGACCCTTACCTACAATAAGTAGTGTTACAATCTACAGGCTGTGAGACCCTTACCTACAATAAGTAGTGTTACCATCTACAGGCTGTGAGACCCTTACCTACAATAAGTAGTGTTACCATCTACAGACTGTGAGACCCTTACCTACAATAAGTAGTGTTACCATCTACAGACTGTGAGACCCTTACCTACAATAAGTAGTGTTACCATCTACAGGCTGGGAGACCCTTACCTACAATAAGTAGTGTTACCACCTACAGGCTGGGAGACCCTTACCTACAATAAGTAGTGTTACCATCTACAGACTGTGAGACCCTTACCTACAATAAGTAGTGTTACAACCTACAGGCTGGGAGACCTTCACCTACAATAACTGGTGTTACCATCTACAGACTGTGAGACCCTTACCTACAATAAGTAGTGTTACCATCTACAGGCTGTGAGACCCTTACCTACAATAAGTAGTGTTACCATCTACAGACTGTGAGACCCTTACCTACAATAAGTGGTGTTGCAATCTACAGGCTGTGAGACCCTTACCTACAATAAGTAGTGTTACCATCTACAGACTGTGAGACCATTACCTACAATAAGTAGTGTTACCATCTACAGACTGTGAGACCCTTACCTACAATAAGTAGTGTTACCATCTACAGGCTGGGAGACCCTTACCTACAATAAGTAGTGTTACCATCTACAGACTGTGAGACCCTTACCTACAATAAGTAGTGTTACCATCTACAGACTGGGAGACCCTTACCTGCAATAAGTAGTGTTACCACCTACAGACTGGGAGACCATTACCTACAATAAGTAGTGTTACCATCTACAGGCTGGGAGACCCTTACCTACAATAAGTAGTGTTACCATCTACAGACTGTGAGAACCTTACCTACAATAAGTAGTGTTACCATCTACAGGCTGGGAGACCCTTACCTACAATAAGTAGTGTTACCACCTACAGACTGGGAGACCATTACCTACAATAAGTAGTGTTACCATCTACAGGCTGGGAGACCCTTACCTACAATAAGTAGTGTTACCATCTACAGACTGTGAGAACCTTACCTACAATAAGTAGTGTTACCATCTACAGACTGGGAGACCATTACCTACAATAAGTAGTGTTACCATCTACAGGCTGTGAGACCCTTACCTACAATAAGTAGTGTTACCACCTACAGACTGTGAGACCCTTACCTACAATAAGTAGTGTTACCATCTACAGACTGGGAGACCATTACCTACAATAAGTAGTGTTACCATCTACAGGCTGGGAGACCCTTACCTACAATAAGTAGTGTTACCATCTACAGACTGTGAGAACTTTAACTACAATAAGTAGTGTTACCATCTACAGACTGTGAGAACCTTACCTACAATAAGTAGTGTTACCATCTACAGGCTGTGAGACCCTTACCTACAATAAGTAGTGTTACCATCTACAGGCTGGGAGACCCTTACCTACAATAAGTAGTGTTACCATCTACAGACTGTGAGACCATTACCTACAATAAGTAGTGTTACCATCTACAGGCTGGGAGACCCTTACCTACAATAAGTAGTGTTACCATCTACAGACTGTGAGACCCTTACCTACAATAAGTAGTGTTACCATCTACAGACTGGGAGACCATTACCTACAATAAGTAGTGTTACCATCTACAGACTGGGAGACCCTTACCTACAATAAGTAGTGTTACCATCTACAGACTGGGAGACCCTTACCTGCAATAAGTAGTGTTACCATCTACAGACTGTGAGACCCTTACCTACAATAAGTAGTGTTACCATCTACAGGCTGGGAGACCCTTACCTACAATAAGTAGTGTTACCATCTACAGACTGTGAGACCCTTACCTACAATAAGTAGTGTTACAATCTACAGGATGTGAGACCCTTACCTACAATAAGTAGTGTTACAATCTACAGGCTGTGAGACCCTTACCTACAATAAGTAGTGTTACCATCTACAGGCTGTGAGACCCTTACCTACAATAAGTAGTGTTACCATCTACAGACTGTGAGACCCTTACCTACAATAAGTGGTGTTGCAATCTACAGGCTGTGAGACCCTTACCTACAATAAGTAGTGTTACCATCTACAGACTGTGAGACCATTACCTACAATAAGTAGTGTTACCATCTACAGACTGTGAGACCCTTACCTACAATAAGTAGTGTTACCATCTACAGGCTGGGAGACCCTTACCTACAATAAGTAGTGTTACCATCTACAGACTGTGAGACCCTTACCTACAATAAGTAGTGTTACCATCTACAGACTGGGAGACCCTTACCTGCAATAAGTAGTGTTACCATCTACAGACTGGGAGACCCTTACCTACAATAAGTAGTGTTACTATCTACAGACTGTGAGACCCTTACCTACAATAAGTAGTGTTACCATCTACAGACTGTGAGACCCTTACCTACAATAAGTAGTGTTACAATCTACAGGCTGTGAGACCCTTACCTACAATAAGTAGTGTTACCATCTACAGACTGTGAGACCATTACCTACAATAAGTAGTGTTACCATCTACAGACTGTGAGACCCTTACCTACAATAAGTAGTGTTACCATCTACAGACTGGGAGACCCTTACCTACAATAAGTAGTGTTACCATCTACAGACTGTGAGACCCTTACCTACAATAAGTAGTGTTACAATCTACAGGCTGTGAGACCCTTACCTACAATAAGTAGTGTTACCATCTACAGGCTGTGAGACCCTTACCTACAATAAGTAGTGTTACCATCTACAGACTGTGAGACCCTTACCTACAATAAGTAGTGTTACCATCTACAGACTGTGAGACCCTTACCTACAATAAGTAGTGTTACCATCTACAGGCTGGGAGACCCTTACCTACAATAAGTAGTGTTACCACCTACAGGCTGGGAGACCCTTACCTACAATAAGTAGTGTTACCATCTACAGACTGTGAGACCCTTACCTACAATAAGTAGTGTTACAACCTACAGGCTGGGAGACCTTCACCTACAATAACTGGTGTTACCATCTACAGACTGTGAGACCCTTACCTACAATAAGTAGTGTTACCATCTACAGACTGTGAGACCCTTACCTACAATAAGTAGTGTTACCATCTACAGACTGTGAGACCATTACCTACAATAAGTAGTGTTACCATCTACAGGCTGGGAGACCCTTACCTACAATAAGTAGTGTTACCACCTACAGACTGTGAGACAATTACCTACAATAAGTAGTGTTACCATCTACAGGCTGGGAGACCCTTACCTACAATAAGTAGTGTTACCACCTACAGACTGGGAGACCATTACCTACAATAAGTAGTGTTACCATCTACAGGCTGGGAGACCCTTACCTACAATAAGTAGTGTTACCATCTACAGACTGTGAGAACCTTACCTACAATAAGTAGTGTTACCATCTACAGGCTGGGAGACCCTTACCTACAATAAGTAGTGTTACCACCTACAGACTGGGAGACCATTACCTACAATAAGTAGTGTTACCATCTACAGGCTGGGAGACCCTTACCTACAATAAGTAGTGTTACCATCTACAGACTGTGAGAACCTTACCTACAATAAGTAGTGTTACCATCTACAGACTGGGAGACCATTACCTACAATAAGTAGTGTTACCATCTACAGGCTGTGAGACCCTTACCTACAATAAGTAGTGTTACCACCTACAGACTGTGAGACCCTTACCTACAATAAGTAGTGTTACCATCTACAGACTGGGAGACCATTACCTACAATAAGTAGTGTTACCATCTACAGGCTGGGAGACCCTTACCTACAATAAGTAGTGTTACCATCTACAGACTGTGAGAACCTTACCTACAATAAGTAGTGTTACCATCTACAGACTGTGAGAACCTTACCTACAATAAGTAGTGTTACCATCTACAGGCTGTGAGACCCTTACCTACAATAAGTAGTGTTACCATCTACAGGCTGGGAGACCCTTACCTACAATAAGTAGTGTTACCATCTACAGACTGTGAGACCATTACCTACAATAAGTAGTGTTACCATCTACAGGCTGGGAGACCCTTACCTACAATAAGTAGTGTTACCATCTACAGACTGTGAGACCCATACCTACAATAAGTAGTGTTACCATCTACAGGCTGGGAGACCCATACCTACAATAAGTAGTGTTACCACCTACAGGCTGGGAGACCCTTACCTACAATAAGTAGTGTTACCATCTACAGGCTGTGAGACCCTTACCTACAATAAGTAGTGTTACCATCTACAGGCTGGGAGACCCTTACCTACAATAAGTAGTGTTACCATCTACAGACTGTGAGACCCTTACCTACAATAAGTAGTGTTACCATCTACAGACTGTGAGACCCTTACCTACAATAAGTAGTGTTACCATCTACAGGCTGGGAGACCCTTACCTACAATAAGTAGTGTTACCATCTACAGACTGTGAGACCCTTACCTACAATAAGTGGTGTTACCTTATACGGGACCTGCGAGCCAGACATTACAAGGGGCCTGCGAGCCCAACTGAACATGCAAAAATACTGCCCTCAACAAGGGACAGGGCACACATTATGCTCTTGCTCAAAAACCTGTGACACTGTATCAACCTGTTTACTTACCCATGAGGGCCTGCGAGCCCGAGATCTTTTTGATACTGATCGTTAAACCTGTCTGCATATTCTAACTTGACTAGAGACCTGCGAGTCTCCAAACTTAGAACGTAAACAAAACAAAAATAAAAATTATATTTACAAAAAAAAATAAGTGGTGTTACCATCTACAGGCTGTGAGACCCTTACCTACAATAAGTAGTGTTACCATCTACAGACTGTGAGACCCTTACCTACAATAAGTAGTGTTACCATCTACAGACTGTGAGACCCTTACCTACAATAAGTGGTGTTGCAATCTACAGGCTGTGAGACCCTTACCTACAATAAGTAGTGTTACCATCTACAGACTGTGAGACCATTACCTACAATAAGTAGTGTTACCATCTACAGACTGTGAGACCCTTACCTACAATAAGTAGTGTTACCATCTACAGGCTGGGAGACCCTTACCTACAATAAGTAGTGTTACCATCTACAGACTGTGAGACCCTTACCTACAATAAGTAGTGTTACCATCTACAGACTGGGAGACCCTTACCTGCAATAAGTAGTGTTACCATCTACAGACTGGGAGACCCTTACCTACAATAAGTAGTGTTACCATCTACAGACTGTGAGACCCTTACCTACAATAAGTAGTGTTACCATCTACAGACTGTGAGACCCTTACCTACAATAAGTAGTGTTACAATCTACAGGCTGTGAGACCCTTACCTACAATAAGTAGTGTTACCATCTACAGACTGTGAGACCATTACCTACAATAAGTAGTGTTACCATCTACAGACTGTGAGACCATTACCTACAATAAGTAGTGTTACCATCTACAGACTGTGAGACCCTTACCTGCAATAAGTAGTGTTACCATCTACAGACTGTGAGACCCTTACCTACAATAAGTAGTGTTACCATCTACAGACTGTGAGACCCTTACCTACAATAAGTAGTGTTACAATCTACAGGCTGTGAGACCCTTACCTACAATAAGTAGTGTTACCATCTACAGGCTGTGAGACCCTTACCTACAATAAGTAGTGTTACCATCTACAGACTGTGAGACCCTTACCTACAATAAGTAGTGTTACCATCTACAGACTGTGAGACCCTTACCTACAATAAGTAGTGTTACCATCTACAGACTGTGAGACCCTTACCTACAATAAGTAGTGTTACCATCTACAGGCTGGGAGACCCTTACCTACAATAAGTAGTGTTACCATCTACAGACTGTGAGACCCTTACCTACAATAAGTAGTGTTACAACCTACAGACTGTGAGAACCTTACCTACAATAAGTAGTGTTACCATCTACAGGCTGGGAGACCCTTACCTACAATAAGTAGTGTTACCATCTACAGGCTGGGAGACCCTTACCTACAATAAGTAGTGTTACCATCTACAGGCTGGGAGACCCTTACCTACAATAAGTAGTGTTACCATCTACAGGCTGGGAGACCCTTACCTACAATAAGTAGTGTTACCATCTACAGACTGTGAGAACCTTACCTACAATAAGTAGTGTTACCATCTACAGACTGGGAGACCATTACCTACAATAAGTAGTGTTACCATCTACAGGCTGTGAGACCCTTACCTACAATAAGTAGTGTTACCACCTACAGACTGTGAGACCCTTACCTACAATAAGTAGTGTTACCATCTACAGACTGGGAGACCATTACCTACAATAAGTAGTGTTACCATCTACAGGCTGGGAGACCCTTACCTACAATAAGTAGTGTTACCATCTACAGACTGTGAGAACCTTACCTACAATAAGTAGTGTTACCATCTACAGACTGTGAGAACCTTACCTACAATAAGTAGTGTTACCATCTACAGGCTGTGAGACCCTTACCTACAATAAGTAGTGTTACCATCTACAGGCTGGGAGACCCTTACCTACAATAAGTAGTGTTACCATCTACAGACTGTGAGACCATTACCTACAATAAGTAGTGTTACCATCTACAGGCTGGGAGACCCTTACCTACAATAAGTAGTGTTACCATCTACAGACTGTGAGACCCATACCTACAATAAGTAGTGTTACCATCTACAGGCTGGGAGACCCATACCTACAATAAGTAGTGTTACCACCTACAGGCTGGGAGACCCTTACCTACAATAAGTAGTGTTACCATCTACAGGCTGTGAGACCCTTACCTACAATAAGTAGTGTTACCATCTACAGGCTGGGAGACCCTTACCTACAATAAGTAGTGTTACCATCTACAGACTGTGAGACCCTTACCTACAATAAGTAGTGTTACCATCTACAGACTGTGAGACCCTTACCTACAATAAGTAGTGTTACCATCTACAGACTGTGAGACCCATACCTACAATAAGTAGTGTTACCATCTACAGACTGTGAGACCCTTACCTACAATAAGTAGTGTTACCATCTACAGGCTGGGAGACCCTTACCTACAATAAGTAGTGTTACCATCTACAGACTGTGAGACCCTTACCTACAATAAGTAGTGTTACCACCTACAGACTGTGAGACCCTTACCTACAATAAGTAGTGTTACCATCTACAGACTGGGAGACCATTACCTACAATAAGTAGTGTTACCATCTACAGGCTGTGAGACCCTTACCTACAATAAGTAGTGTTACCATCTACAGGCTGGGAGACCCTTACCTACAATAAGTAGTGTTACCATCTACAGGCTGGGAGACCCTTACCTACAATAAGTAGTGTTACCATCTACAGACTGTGAGACCCTTACCTACAATAAGTAGTGTTACCATCTACAGGCTGTGAGACCCTTACCTACAATAAGTAGTGTTACCATCTACAGGCTGGGAGACCCTTACCTACAATAAGTAGTGTTACCATCTACAGGCTGGGAGACCCTAACCTACAATAAGTAGTGTTACCACCTGCAGGCTGGGAGACCCTTACCTACAATAAGTAGTGTTACCATCTACAGGCTGGGAGACCCTTACCTACAATAAGTAGTGTTACCATCTACAGGCTGGGAGACCCTTACCTACAATAAGTAGTGTTACCATCTACAGACTGTGAGACCCTTACCTACAATAAGTAGTGTTACCATCTACAGACTGTGAGACCCTTACCTACAAAAAGTAGTGTTACCATCTACAGGCTGGGAGACCCTTACCTACAATAAGTAGTGTTACCATCTACAGGCTGTGAGACCCTTACCTACAATAAGTAGTGTTACCACCTACAGGCTGGGAGACCCTTACCTACAATAAGTAGTGTTACCATCTACAGGCTGGGAGACCCTTACCTACAATAAGTAGTGTTACCATTACAGACTGTGAGACCATTACCTACAATAAGTAGTGTTACCATCTACAGGCTGGGAGACCCTTACCTACAATAAGTAGTGTTACCATCTACAGGCTGTGAGACCCTTACCTACAATAAGTAGTGTTACCACCTACAGGCTGGGAGACCCTTACCTACAATAAGTAGTGTTACCATCTACAGACTGTGAGACCATTACCTACAATAAGTAGTGTTACCATCTACAGACTGTGAGACCATTACCTACAATAAGTAGTGTTACCATCTACAGGCTGGGAGACCCTTACCTGCAATAAGTAGTGTTACCATCTACAGACTGTGAGACCCTTACCTACAATAAGTAGTGTTACCATCTACAGGCTGGGAGACCCTTACCTACAATAAGTAGTGTTACCATCTACAGACTGTGAGACCCTTACCTACAATAAGTAGTGTTACCATCTACAGGCTGGGAGACCCTTACCTACAATAAGTAGTGTTACCATCTACAGACTGTGAGAACCTTACCTGCAATAAGTAGTGTTACCATCTACAGGCTGGGAGACCCTTACCTACAATAAGTAGTGTTACCATCTACAGGCTGGGAGACCCTTACCTACAATAAGTAGTGTTACCATCTACAGACTGTGAGACCCTTACCTACAATAAGTGGTGTTACCTTATACGGGACCTGCGAGCCAGACATTACAAGGGGCCTGCGAGCCCAACTGAACATGCAAAAATACTGCCCTCAACAAGGGACAGGGCACACATTATGCTCTTGCTCAAAAACCTGTGACACTGTATCAACCTGTTTACTTACCCATGAGGGCCTGCGAGCCCGAGATCTTTTTGATACTGATCGTTAAACCTGTCTGCATATTCTAACTTGACTAGAGACCTGCGAGTCTCCAAACTTTGAACGTAAACAAAACAAAAATAAAAATTATATTTACAAAAAAAAATAAGTGGTGTTACCATCTACAGGATGTGAGACCCTTACCTACAATAAGTAGTGTTACCATCTACAGACTGTGAGACCCTTACCTACAATAAGTAGTGTTACCATCTACAGACTGTGAGACCCTTACCTACAATAAGTGGTGTTGCAATCTACAGGCTGTGAGACCCTTACCTACAATAAGTAGTGTTACCATCTACAGACTGTGAGACCATTACCTACAATAAGTAGTGTTACCATCTACAGACTGTGAGACCCTTACCTACAATAAGTAGTGTTACCATCTACAGGCTGGGAGACCCTTACCTACAATAAGTAGTGTTACCATCTACAGACTGTGAGACCCTTACCTACAATAAGTAGTGTTACCATCTACAGACTGGGAGACCCTTACCTGCAATAAGTAGTGTTACCATCTACAGACTGGGAGACCCTTACCTACAATAAGTAGTGTTACCATCTACAGACTGTGAGACCCTTACCTACAATAAGTAGTGTTACCATCTACAGACTGTGAGACCCTTACCTACAATAAGTAGTGTTACAATCTACAGGCTGTGAGACCCTTACCTACAATAAGTAGTGTTACCATCTACAGACTGTGAGACCATTACCTACAATAAGTAGTGTTACCATCTACAGACTGTGAGACCCTTACCTACAATAAGTAGTGTTACCATCTACAGACTGGGAGACCCTTACCTGCAATAAGTAGTGTTACCATCTACAGACTGTGAGACCCTTACCTACAATAAGTAGTGTTACCATCTACAGACTGTGAGACCCTTACCTACAATAAGTAGTGTTACAATCTACAGGCTGTGAGACCCTTACCTACAATAAGTAGTGTTACCATCTACAGGCTGTGAGACCCTTACCTACAATAAGTAGTGTTACCATCTACAGACTGTGAGACCCTTACCTACAATAAGTAGTGTTACCATCTACAGACTGTGAGACCCTTACCTACAATAAGTAGTGTTACCATCTACAGGCTGGGAGACCCTTACCTACAATAAGTAGTGTTACCACCTACAGGCTGGAAGACCCTTACCTACAATAAGTAGTGTTACCATCTACAGACTGTGAGACCCTTACCTACAATAAGTAGTGTTACAACCTACAGACTGTGAGAACCTTACCTACAATAAGTAGTGTTACCATCTACAGGCTGGGAGACCCTTACCTACAATAAGTAGTGTTACCACCTACAGACTGGGAGACCATTACCTACAATAAGTAGTGTTACCATCTACAGGCTGGGAGACCCTTACCTACAATAAGTAGTGTTACCATCTACAGACTGTGAGAACCTTACCTACAATAAGTAGTGTTACCATCTACAGACTGGGAGACCATTACCTACAATAAGTAGTGTTACCATCTACAGGCTGTGAGACCCTTACCTACAATAAGTAGTGTTACCACCTACAGACTGTGAGACCCTTACCTACAATAAGTAGTGTTACCATCTACAGACTGGGAGACCATTACCTACAATAAGTAGTGTTACCATCTACAGGCTGGGAGACCCTTACCTACAATAAGTAGTGTTACCATCTACAGACTGTGAGAACCTTACCTACAATAAGTAGTGTTACCATCTACAGACTGTGAGAACCTTACCTACAATAAGTAGTGTTACCATCTACAGGCTGTGAGACCCTTACCTACAATAAGTAGTGTTACCATCTACAGGCTGGGAGACCCTTACCTACAATAAGTAGTGTTACCATCTACAGACTGTGAGACCATTACCTACAATAAGTAGTGTTACCATCTACAGGCTGGGAGACCCTTACCTACAATAAGTAGTGTTACCATCTACAGACTGTGAGACCCATACCTACAATAAGTAGTGTTACCATCTACAGACTGTGAGACCCTTACCTACAATAAGTAGTGTTACAGTCTACAGGCTGTGAGACCCTTACCTACAATAAGTAGTGTTACCACCTACAGGCTGGGAGACCCTTACCTACAATAAGTAGTGTTACCATCTACAGGCTGGGAGACCCTTACCTACAATAAGTAGTGTTACCATCTACAGACTGTGAGACCCTTACCTACAATAAGTAGTGTTACCATCTACAGACTGTGAGACCCTTACCTACAATAAGTAGTGTTACCATCTACAGGCTGGGAGACCCTTACCTACAATAAGTAGTGTTACCATCTACAGGCTGTGAGACCCTTACCTACAATAAGTAGTGTTAACACCTACAGGCTGGGAGACCCTTACCTACAATAAGTAGTGTTACCATCTACAGGCTGGGAGACCCTTACCTACAATAAGTAGTGTTACCACCTACAGACTGTGAGACCCTTACCTACAATAAGTAGTGTTACCATCTACAGGCTGGGAGACCCTTACCTACAATAAGTAGTGTTACCATCTACAGACTGGGAGACCATTACCTACAATAAGTAGTGTTACCATCTACAGGCTGTGAGACCCTTACCTACAATAAGTAGTGTTACCATCTACAGGCTGGGAGATCCTTACCTACAATAAGTAGTGTTACCATCTACAGGCTGGGAGACCCTTACCTACAATAAGTAGTGTTACCATCTACAGACTGTGAGACCCTTACCTACAATAAGTAGTGTTACCATCTACAGGCTGTGAGACCCTTACCTACAATAAGTAGTGTTACCACCTGCAGGCTGGGAGACCCTTACCTACAATAAGTAGTGTTACCATCTACAGGCTGGGAGACCCTTACCTACAATAAGTAGTGTTACCATCTACAGACTGTGAGACCCTTACCTATAATAAGTAGTGTTACCATCTACAGACTGTGAGACCCTTACCTACAATAAGTAGTGTTACCATCTACAGGCTGGGAGACCCTTACCTACAATAAGTAGTGTTACCATCTACAGACTGTGAGACCCTTACCTACAATAAGTAGTGTTACAATCTACAGGCTGGGAGACCCTTACCTACAATAAGTAGTGTTACCATCTACAGACTGTGAGAACCTTACCTACAATAAGTAGTGTTACCACCTACAGACTGTGAGACCCTTACCTACAATAAGTAGTGTTACCATCTACAGACTGTGAGACCCTTACCTACAATAAGTAGTGTTACCACCTACAGACTGTGAGACCCTTACCTACAATAAGTAGTGTTACCATCTACAGGCTAGGAGACCCTTACCTACAATAAGTAGTGTTACCACCTACAGACTGTGAGACCCTTACCTACAATAAGTAGTGTTACCATCTACAGGCTGGGAGACCCTTACCTACAATAAGTAGTGTTACCATCTACAGGCTGGGAGACCCTTACCTACAATAAGTAGTGTTACCATCTACAGACTGTGAGACCCTTACCTACAAAAAGTAGTGTTACCATCTACAGGCTGGGAGACCCTTACCTACAATAAGTAGTGTTACCATCTACAGGCTGTGAGACCCTTACCTACAATAAGTAGTGTTACCATCTACAGGCTGGGAGACCCTTACCTACAATAAGTAGTGTTACCACCTACAGGCTGGGAGACCCTTACCTACAATAAGTAGTGTTACCATCTACAGGCTGGGAGACCCTTACCTACAATAAGTAGTGTTACCATCTACAGACTGTGAGACCCTTACCTACAATAAGTAGTGTTACCATCTACAGACTGTGAGACCCTTACCTACAATAAGTAGTGTTACCATCTACAGGCTGGGAGACCCTTACCTACAATAAGTAGTGTTACCATCTACAGACTGTGAGACCCTTACCTACAATAAGTAGTGTTACAATCTACAGGCTGGGAGACCCTTACCTACAATAAGTAGTGTTACCATCTACAGACTGTGAGAACCTTACCTACAATAAGTAGTGTTACCACCTACAGGCTGGGAGACCCTTACCTACAATAAGTAGTGTTACCATCTACAGGCTGGGAGACCCTTACCTACAATAAGTAGTGTTACCACCTACAGACTGTGAGACCCTTACCTACAATAAGTAGTGTTACCATCTACAGACTGTGAGACCCTTACCTACAATAAGTAGTGTTACCACCTACAGACTGTGAGACCCTTACCTACAATAAGTAGTGTTACCATCTACAGGCTAGGAGACCCTTACCTACAATAAGTAGTGTTACCACCTACAGACTGTGAGACCCTTACCTACAATAAGTAGTGTTACCATCTACAGGCTGGGAGACCCTTACCTACAATAAGTAGTGTTACCATCTACAGGCTGGGAGACCCTTACCTACAATAAGTAGTGTTACCATCTACAGACTGTGAGACCCTTACCTACAATAAGTAGTGTTACAATCTACAGGCTGTGAGACCCTTACCTACAATAAGTAGTGTTACCATCTACAGGCTGTGAGACCCTTACCTACAATAAGTAGTGTTACCATCTACAGACTGTGAGACCCTTACCTACAATAAGTAGTGTTACCATCTACAGACTGTGAGACCCTTACCTACAATAAGTAGTGTTACCATCTACAGGCTGGGAGACCCTTACCTACAATAAGTAGTGTTACCACCTACAGGCTGGGAGACCCTTACCTACAATAAGTAGTGTTACCATCTACAGACTGTGAGACCCTTACCTACAATAAGTAGTGTTACCACCTACAGACTGTGAGACCCTTACCTACAATAAGTAGTGTTACCATCTACAGGCTGGGAGACCCTTACCTACAATAAGTAGTGTTACCACCTACAGACTGTGAGACCCTTACCTACAATAAGTAGTGTTACCACCTACAGACTGTGAGACCCTTACCTACAATAAGTAGTGTTACCACCTACAGACTGTGAGACCCTTACCTACAATAAGTAGTGTTACCACCTACAGACTGTGAGACCCTTACCTACAATAAGTAGTGTTACCATCTACAGGCTGGGAGACCCTTACCTACAATAAGTAGTGTTACCATCTACAGACTGGGAGACCATTACCTACAATAAGTAGTGTTACCATCTAAAGGCTGTGAGACCCATACCTACAATAAGTAGTGTTACCATCTACAGGCTGGGAGACCCTTACCTACAATAAGTAGTGTTACCATCTACAGGCTGGGAGACCCTTACCTACAATAAGTAGTGTTACCATCTACAGACTGTGAGACCCTTACCTACAATAAGTAGTGTTACCATCTACAGGCTGTGAGACCCTTACCTACAATAAGTAGTGTTACCACCTACAGGCTGGGAGACCCTTACCTACAATAAGTAGTGTTACCATCTACAGGCTGGGAGACCCTTACCTACAATAAGTAGTGTTACCATCTACAGGCTGTGAGACCCTTACCTACAATAAGTAGTGTTACCACCTACAGGCTGTGAGACCCTTACCTATAATAAGTAGTGTTACCATCTACAGGCTGGGAGACCCTTACCTACAATAAGTAGTGTTACCATCTACAGGCTGGGAGACCCTTACCTACAATAAGTAGTGTTACCATCTACAGGCTGTGAGACCCTTACCTACAATAAGTAGTGTTACCATCTACAGGCTGTGAGACCCTTACCTACAATAAGTAGTGTTACCATCTACAGGCTGGGAGACCCTTACCTACAATAAGTAGTGTTACCATCTACAGGCTGTGAGACCCTTACCTACAATAAGTAGTGTTACCACCTACAGGCTGGGAGACCCTTACCTACAATAAGTAGTGTTACCATCTACAGACTGTAAGACCATTACCTACAATAAGTAGTGTTACCATCTACAGACTGTGAGACCCTTACCTACAATAAGTAGTGTTACCATCTACAGGCTGGGAGACCCTTACCTACAATAAGTAGTGTTACCATCTACAGACTGTGAGACCCTTACCTACAATAAGTAGTGTTACCACCTACAGACTGTGAGACCCTTACCTACAATAAGTAGTGTTACCATCTACAGACTGGGAGACCATTACCTACAATAAGTAGTGTTACCATCTACAGGCTGTGAGACCCTTACCTACAATAAGTAGTGTTACCATCTACAGGCTGGGAGACCCTTACCTACAATAAGTAGTGTTACCATCTACAGGCTGGGAGACCCTTACCTACAATAAGTAGTGTTACCATCTACAGGCTGTGAGACCCTTACCTACAATAAGTAGTGTTACCATCTACAGGCTGTGAGACCCTTACCTACAATAAGTAGTGTTACCATCTACAGGCTGGGAGACCCTTACCTACAATAAGTAGTGTTACCATCTACAGGCTGGGAGACCCTTACCTACAATAAGTAGTGTTACCACCTGCAGGCTGGGAGACCCTTACCTACAATAAGTAGTGTTACCATCTACAGGCTGGGAGACCCTTACCTACAATAAGTAGTGTTACCATCTACAGGCTGGGAGACCCTTACCTACAATAAGTAGTGTTACCATCTACAGACTGTGAGACCCTTACCTACAATAAGTAGTGTTACCATCTACAGACTGTGAGACCCTTACCTACAAAAAGTAGTGTTACCATCTACAGGCTGGGAGACCCTTACCTACAATAAGTAGTGTTACCATCTACAGGCTGGGAGACCCTTACCTACAATAAGTAGTGTTACCACCTACAGGCTGGGAGACCCTTACCTACAATAAGTAGTGTTACCATCTACAGGCTGGGAGACCCTTACCTACAATAAGTAGTGTTACCATCTACAGACTGTGAGACCATTACCTACAATAAGTAGTGTTACCATCTACAGGCTGGGAGACCCTTACCTACAATAAGTAGTGTTACCATCTACAGGCTGTGAGACCCTTACCTACAATAAGTAGTGTTACCACCTACAGGCTGGGAGACCCTTACCTACAATAAGTAGTGTTACCATCTACAGACTGTGAGACCATTACCTACAATAAGTAGTGTTACCATCTACAGACTGTGAGACCATTACCTACAATAAGTAGTGTTACCATCTACAGGCTGGGAGACCCTTACCTGCAATAAGTAGTGTTACCATCTACAGACTGTGAGACCCTTACCTACAATAAGTAGTGTTACCATCTACAGGCTGGGAGACCCTTACCTACAATAAGTAGTGTTACCATCTACAGACTGTGAGACCCTTACCTACAATAAGTAGTGTTACCATCTACAGGCTGTGAGAACCTTACCTACAATAAGTAGTGTTACCATCTACAGGCTGTGAGACCCTTACCTACAATAAGTAGTGTTACCACCTACAGGCTGGGAGACCCTTACCTACAATAAGTAGTGTTACCATCTACAGACTGTGAGACCCTTACCTACAATAAGTAGTGTTACCATCTACAGACTGTGAGACCATTACCTACAATAAGTAGTGTTACCATCTACAGACTGTGAGACCATTACCTACAATAAGTAGTGTTACCATCTACAGGCTGGGAGACCCTTACCTGCAATAAGTAGTGTTACCATCTACAGACTGTGAGACCCTTACCTACAATAAGTAGTGTTACCATCTACAGGCTGGGAGACCCTTACCTACAATAAGTAGTGTTACCATCTACAGACTGTGAGACCCTTACCTACAATAAGTAGTGTTACCATCTACAGGCTGTGAGAACCTTACCTACAATAAGTAGTGTTACCATCTACAGGCTGGGAGACCCTTACCTACAATAAGTAGTGTTACCATCTACAGACTGTGAGAACCTTACCTGCAATAAGTAGTGTTACCATCTACAGGCTGGGAGACCCTTACCTACAATAAGTAGTGTTACCATCTACAGGCTGGGAGACCCTTACCTACAATAAGTAGTGTTACCATCTACAGACTGTGAGACCCTTACCTACAATAAGTGGTGTTACCATCTACAGGCTGTGAGACCCTTACCTACAATAAGTAGTGTTACCATCTACAGACTGTGAGACCCTTACCTACAATAAGTAGTGTTACCATCTACAGGCTGGGAGACCCTTACCTACAATAAGTAGTGTTACAATCTACAGGCTGGGAGACCCTTACCTACAATAAGTAGTGTTACCATCTACAGACTGTGAGAACCTTACCTACAATAAGTAGTGTTACCACCTACAGACTGTGAGACCCTTACCTACAATAAGTAGTGTTACCATCTACAGACTGTGAGACCCTTACCTACAATAAGTAGTGTTACCACCTACAGACTGTGAGACCCTTACCTACAATAAGTAGTGTTACCATCTACAGGCTGGGAGACCCTTACCTACAATAAGTAGTGTTACCACCTACAGACTGTGAGACCCTTACCTACAATAAGTAGTGTTACCATCTACAGGCTGGGAGACCCTTACCTACAATAAGTAGTGTTACCATCTACAGGCTGGGAGACCCTTACCTACAATAAGTAGTGTTACCATCTACAGGCTGGGAGACCCTTACCTACAATAAGTAGTGTTACCATCTACAGACTGTGAGACCCTTACCTACAATAAGTAGTGTTACCATCTACAGACTGTGAGACCCTTACCTACAATAAGTAGTGTTACCATCTACAGGCTGGGAGACCCTTACCTACAATAAGTAGTGTTAACATCTACAGGCTGTGAGACCCTTACCTACAATAAGTAGTGTTACCACCTACAGGCTGGGAGACCCTTACCTACAATAAGTAGTGTTACCATCTACAGGCTGGGAGACCCTTACCTACAATAAGTAGTGTTACCATCTACAGACTGTGAGACCCTTACCTACAATAAGTAGTGTTACCATCTACAGACTGTGAGACCCTTACCTACAATAAGTAGTGTTACCATCTACAGGCTGGGAGACCCTTACCTACAATAAGTAGTGTTACCATCTACAGACTGTGAGACCCTTACCTACAATAAGTAGTTGTGGCAAACCTAGCCACTTCTAACTTATATGCAGCGTAGGTTGTCCATAGGCGGAATGTATACTGCAAGTCGTTACCTGTGATAATGCTATGTACAGCCGTTCGCCGTACGAATGTGGGCTCCCCAGATAGACCACACCTTCACCAGTCGTGTGGCACCAAGTAACCGAGTACACCCCGGTTGCAATCGGTGTTTCAAGGCTCTCCTAGATGGCCGCCGATCGGCTACCGACCATGCGGCGGTCGGCCATCTTGGATCCTTTGTCCTTGCAGCAGTGTTCGGTCGTCGAGAGCCTGGAACGGAAAACGGCTACTCGATGATTGAACACCGCTGGACTTTCAGAGCGTTCGGGAGCTCCGCGTTCGGTGCATTATGTGTCCTGTACTTATTCGGTACTTTCAAACCCACTTTAATGTTTTATTGTATTATGTGCGGCGTTCGGTCAATTCAGCTGGGATCGGAGCGGTATTCTCACAAAGTGTGCGCTCCGACCCCAGCTATCTACCGAACGTTCAATTATTATAAAGTACCGAATATTGTGTGAATTGTGTATTTTAATGTCAATTGTCGGTTTTGCTGCACGAGGAGATAATCCACTTAAGCGTCCATTTTAGTGGGAGTATCCTTCTCGTGCAGCAATGCCTGTTGGGAAGGTCACAGTGCATGTTGGGAGAAATCCCCTGGAATTACTGTCTGGAAGCCCCTTGCATGGGGAACTGTATAAATATACTGCCTGTGAATAAACCGAGTTAGTTGACTCCCAAACTGTGTTTCGTCCGGTTATTGGGAGGATGGGGAATATTGCCGTGCTTTCTGTCTTGACTGTGGATTTCCTGAGGATACCAACGGATATCGTGGACTAATATACTGCGTTCCGTTACAATTGGTGGCAAGCGACGGGATCCGAACCTTACAGCCGAAAAACGGAGTTCGTGTAACTGGAACTACCGAACGAGGAAAGCAAAGGCAATTCGTATGGAGATTGATTATACCATACTGAAGCGACAGACGTTAAAGGAACTACTAGAAGCCAGAGGGAAAGTAGCCAGCAGCAAAAACAAGGCGACAATCATTGCCGAGCTGATGGAGGGAGACCAAGCCCGCAGCGCTACCCCCCCGGTAGTTATGGAGGAAACGCTCTATGAAAGAGAAATGAGGACCAGGCTAGCGTTTTTGCCGCAACCGATATCAGATGCCATGTTAAATATGGTAATGGAAAATGTGCAGGAATATGTTATGGCACACAGCCCGCAACACACCCTGGCTCGAACCGAGTCAAACACAGGGTCCCTCTACAACCCAGTAAAGCCCAAGATCCCGTCCCAGGCCTTCAGGGCTTTTTGCGAGGAAAAGGACGAGATAGACGGGTACTTGCAGGACTTTGAAAGACTGTGTGATCTGCATGAGCTAGAACGGTCCGTATGGGTGCAACTGCTAGCAAGCAAACTAGCAGGTCGGGCAGCCGAAGCGTACCGGGCTGTACCCAGTGAGGACAGCAAAGATTATGCCAAAGTAAAACGCGCAATCTTGGAGAGGTATGCCATTACCCCAGAGGCATACCGGCGCAAGTTCCGACACTTACGCAAACCAGAGCGAGATTCGCACGCAGAATGGGCACACAAATTGGATCAGGCCTCCCAAGGGTGGATCCAGGCCAGCAACGCCACCACCATGGAGGAATTGCGCCAGCTGATGTTGCTGGAACAGTTTTTTAACGGATTATCCCCGGAGACGCAAGAATGGGTACGGGACAGGAAACCCCTTACCCTAACGGAAGCGGCTAGATTGGCCGATCAACATTTTGATGCCCGGAGACCCCAGGAACCCGTAGCCAAAAGCTACTCCCGACCCCCAGGACTACCTGGCGCTACAACACCCCTAGCGCCCACCGCGGCCCCGTTCCGTCCCTCACAAGGACACGTACCGCCACCTTCTAGATACAACGGGCGGGCCAACATCCAATGCCATTCCTGTAAACAATGGGGGCATATGGCCCGAGAATGCACCCAGAATCGCAGCAGGCCCACTTGGAATCAGGGCCGTCCAAACCCCGCACCCAGGGCGGCTGCTCACCATTACCAGAGGGACCCCGCCACTCAGGATTTATGGAGTGTGCAGGCGGAGGAACCTCTGGGCATATTACACGAAGTCATGTCGGTCCGAGCCACTGATAACCGGCAACATCACCGACAACTGGTAACCCTTGAGGGGACCGAAGTGCAGGGTCTGCGAGATTCGGGAGCTACCTTAACCCTGATAGCCCCCCATTTGGTTTCGGAGGGCACGCATACCGGCGGATCTGTGGCCGTTCGGGTAGCCGGGGGAGCTGTATACCGACTACCCACGGCGAAAGTACATTTGAACTGGGGTGCGGGAGAGGGGACAGTCGAAGTGGGACTAATGCAGAACTTACCAGCAGATGTGGTGTTAGGGAATGATTTGGGTCAGATGACCTCTGCCTTTGTTCCACAGGCACCCTACCAGGAAGCCCATCCAGTAACCACACGGCAACAGGCATGCACCACGGCTACACCGATACACTCTGAGGCTCAGGTAAGAGACCACGACCCTCACCCGACTTCCATAACCTGGGATACCCCGACTACCTTTATCACCGAAGTACAGGCCGATCCCACTCTCCAAGTCTATAGGGACCGGGCACAAGCTGACCAGACCGGGCTAGAGGGGGAGCACTTCACGTGGGAAAAAGAGTTACTGTACCGTATCACGGCCAAGGACGTGGGGGGGTCCGTCACTTTGACTAACAAACAACTAGTGGTACCACGGAAGCATAGGCAGGAGCTGCTCAGAATTGCTCACGATATCCCCTTGTCAGGACACCTAGGGATGACCCGTACCCGGTACCGCCTAACGCACGCGTTTTTCTGGCCCGGAATCTCACAGGATGTACGACAATATTGCACATCCTGCGACGTCTGCCAGAGGGTAGGAAAACGAGGGGATCGCCACAAGGCCAAATTATGCCCCCTTCCCATTATCGCCGAGCCCTTCAGCAGGGTCGCAGTAGATATAGTAGGGCCCCTGCCAAAACCCAGTCCCTCTGGGAAGAAATACATTTTAACCGTGGTGGACTACGCCACCCGATATCCCGAAGCGATAGCCCTCTCTAACATTCACGCTGAAACCGTGGCGGAAGCTCTAATAAAAGTATTTTCCCGAGTAGGGTTTCCCCAGGAGATAATATCTGACCGGGGCACCCAATTTACTGCTGAGGTTACCCAACAGATGTGGAAGGTGTGTGGCATTAAGCCCATAGTCAATTCAGCCTACCACCCCCAGTCCAATGGACTATGTGAACGATTCAATGGGACGCTGAAGCAGATGCTTCGGACGTTCGGGGAAACCCACAAAGACTGGGAGAGGTTTCTACCTCACCTGCTCTTTGCGTATAGGGAGGTTCCCCAAGAATCGACCGGGTTCTCCCCATTCGAACTACTGTTCGGGAGAAGAGTACGGGGACCTTTAAACTTAATTAGGGAGCACTGGGAGGGGGAGAGCATTGCTAGCGAAACTCCTATCGTATCGTATGTACTGGAGTTCCGAGACCGACTGGAGGCCCTAACCCAGGCTGTACACACCAACCTCCAGGCGGCCCAACAACGTCAGCGGCGATGGTACGATAGGGGAGCCAGGGACCGCAGCTTTCAAGTGGGGCAGAAGGTTTTAATTTTAAAACCTGTCCGCACAGATAAGCTGCAGGCCATCTGGCAAGGCCCATACCAGGTAGTGGAGCAGCGATGCGACACTACCTATGTGATTGGCCCCTGCTCCGGGGTAGGGAAGAGACGCATGCTTCACGTCAACCTGCTCAAACCCTACCACGAGCGGATAGAGGATGTGACGGCAATCTGTGCCTCCGCCATAGAAGATCAGGAGAACTTACCACTACCTGATCTGCTAGAACAGGAAGAACCGGTAGAGCCCTCCCGGGGGGTTCAACTGGGGGAGCGGCTAAGCCCTCGCGAGCGTGCCCAGATACAGGCGCTGATCGTAGCTAAAGGGGCTACGTTCTCTAATTTACCTGGGTACACTCCGCTGGCCACCCACCGAGTTGAAACCCCGGGACAGCTACCTATGCGACAGGCACCATATAGGGTCCCGGAATCAGTCCGGACTCATATGAAGGCCGAGCTGGATGAAATGCTGCAGTTAGGAGTTATCGAACCCTCAGATAGCCCCTGGGCATCGCCGGTAGTCCTGGTGCCTAAAAAGGACGGCACGACCCGATTCTGCGTTGACTACCGGAGGCTGAACGACAAGACCGTGTCGGATGCCTACCCGATGCCCCGTATAGACGAACTGCTAGATAAAATGGCACGGGGCCAGTATCTCACTACCATTGACTTATGTAAGGGATACTGGCAAATTCCTTTAGCCGATGATGCCATCCCCAAGTCGGCGTTTGTCACCCCGTTTGGCCTGTACCAGTTCAAGGTCATGCCCTTCGGGATGAAAAACGCTCCGGCTACTTTTCAGCGGATGGTAGATCGACTACTGGACGGCTTCCAGGACTATGCCTGTGCCTACCTGGACGACATAGCCATCTTCAGCCAGACTTGGGAAGATCACCTCCAACATATAGGGGCGATCCTAGATCGTATTGGGGGAGCGGGGTTAACGCTAAAACCAAGTAAGTGCCACATAGGGATGGCCGAGGTGCAGTATCTAGGACACCGGGTAGGGTGTGGGCAGCAGAGACCCGAGCCAGCCAAAATTGAGGCCGTGGCCAAGTGGCCTACCCCCAGGACCAAAACCCAGGTGCTAGCGTTTCTAGGGACTGCAGGGTATTATAGGAAATTTGTACCAGACTACAGTACCCTGGCCAAACCCCTGACGGACCTGACCAAAAAGAACCTTCCTCGACTGGTTGTCTGGGCCCCAGAGTGTGAGCAGGCATTCCAACAGCTCAAGACCGCACTAACTAATGCTCCTGTGTTAATGGCTCCTGATCCAACTAAAAGATTTCTTGTCCACACAGACGCTTCAATGTTTGGATTGGGGGCAGTGCTGAGCCAAGTGGGAGCCGATGGCGGAGAGCATCCCGTAGCCTACTTAAGCCGCAAGTTATTACCCCGCGAAGTAAGCTACGCCGCCATTGAGAAAGAATGCCTGGCCGTGGTGTGGGCCCTTAAAAAGTTACAGCCGTATTTGTATGGACAACCTTTTTCCTTACTCACAGATCACAACCCGTTGGTGTGGCTAAACCGTGTATCTGGAGACAATGCCCGGCTGTTGCGCTGGAGTTTGGCGCTGCAGCCCTTTGACTTTACCATCCACTACCGACCAGGAAAACAAAACGGTAACGCCGACGGGTTATCCAGACAGACGGAATTAGAAAAATGATCTGTGAGTACTCCCCCGGACATCCCCAAGCCGATCCGTTGGGATCAGACTGTGTATGCCGGCTTGGTTCTGGGGGAGCATTGTGGCAAACCTAGCCACTTCTAACTTATATGCAGCGTAGGTTGTCCATAGGCGGAATGTATACTGCAAGTCGTTACCTGTGATAATGCTATGTACAGCCGTTCGCCGTACGAATGTGGGCTCCCCAGATAGACCACACCTTCACCAGTCGTGTGGCACCAAGTAACCGAGTACACCCCGGTTGCAATCGGTGTTTCAAGGCTCTCCTAGATGGCCGCCGATCGGCTACCGATGGGGAATATTGCCGTGCTTTCTGTCTTGACTGTGGATTTCCTGAGGATACCAACGGATATCGTGGACTAATATACTGCGTTCTGTTACAGTAGTGTTACAATCTACAGGCTGGGAGACCCTTACCTACAATAAGTAGTGTTACCATCTACAGACTGTGAGAACCTTACCTACAATAAGTAGTGTTACCACCTACAGACTGTGAGACCCTTACCTACAATAAGTAGTGTTACCATCTACAGGCTGGGAGACCCTTACCTACAATAAGTAGTGTTACCACCTACAGGCTGGGAGACCCTTACCTACAATAAGTAGTGTTACCATCTACAGGCTGTGAGACCCTTACCTACAATAAGTAGTGTTACCACCTACAGGCTGGGAGACCCTTACCTACAATAAGTAGTGTTACCACCTACAGGCTGGGAGACCCTTACCTACAATATAATGGGATCTATGATGTCTTGTACATCAGTTCACTGCAATTCCTTGTCTATCCTACTGTTTGATTTAACTATATAGCACTTGTAGTCACATGGGTTACATAGGTCTGTCTTCTGCAGCACACAATTTTTTATTATCTTGGGGACATTGAGCCACACTTATATTGTGTGCCGTGTGCGCAGGGGTTATGTGGGCTTATTACTCACGGATATGATCTGGTCTCCTTTCCTTAAGGCTCCACTCAAGTCAGCGGGTCCTCCAGCGAGAATAAAGGAGATGAAGATCCCCTCTCCATCCTCCCCTCCAACAATGTTAAATCCAAGTCCCGTGGATCCACGGTGTATCGTAACCCGCCGTGGCTCCCTGCAGAGTGACAAAACAAGGTTACAATAAATAACAATCAGTCCCAACATAATAAACCAATGATACATCAACACAATAACACAACAACAATCAGCCACAACAAAACAACACATCAACACAATAACACAACAACAATCAGCCACAACAAAACAACACATCAACACAATAACACAACAACAATCAGCCACAACAAAACAACACATAAAAAAATCAGCCACAGCAAAACAACACAATAACACATCAACAGTCAGCCACAACACATCCACACAATAACACATCAACAATCAGCCACAACAAAACAACACATCAACACAATAACACAACAACAATCAGCCACAACAAAACAACACATCAACACAATAACACAACAACAATCAGCCACAACAAAACAACACATACAAAAATCAGCCACAGCAAAACAACACAATAACACATCAACAGTCAGCCACAACACATCCACACAATAACACATCAACAATCAGCTACAACAAAACAACACAATAACACATCAACAGTCAGCCACAATACATCAACACAATAACAAATCAACAGTCAGCCACAACACATCCACACAATAACACATCAACAATCAGCCACAACAAAACAACACATCAACAGTCAGCCACAACACATCAACACAATAACACATCAACAATCAGCCACAACACATCAACAATCTGCCACAACACATCAACAAAACAACACATCAACACAATAACACATCAGCAATCATCCACATCAAGACAACACATCAACACAATAACACATCGACACAATAACATATCAGCAATCAGCCATAATATAATAAAAGTCCCAGTTATTGTGTCATTGTGTTGTTACATATTGCTTCGTGAATGGTACAGACATATAGGGACATAGTCACATGATTCTTTGTGGAAATCGAAGAATATATTCCCGACTTGCTGATGGACAAAACAATTCTCCATATTGGATGCACATCACTAACTTAATTAATACTACACCAGCCTTTACCTGGGGACCTCCTCTTCTCCCATGAGTTCTTTGGGGATGGGGGAGTATCTGTGTGGTGACGTTGGGGTCATGACTGAAGCGTATTCAGGTCCCAAATAACTGGGGTGACAGAGATCACTGTCCAACTGCTGGGAGTAAGCTGGATACAAAATAAAGATTCATCAATATCAATTGGACAAATCAATCAGTACATACAGACAAGGATATCAAGAAATTACTTATAGACAATGATATCAATCAGTACATACAGACAAGGATATCAAGAAATTACTTATAGACAATGATATCAGTCAGTACATACAGACAATGATATCAATCAATACATACAGACAATGATATCAATCAATACATACAGACAATGATATCAATCAATACATACAGACAATGATATCAATCAGTACATACAGAAAATGATATCAATCAGTACATACAGACAATGATATCAATCAATACATACAGACAATGATATCAATCAATACATACAGACAATGATATCAATCAATACATACAGACAATGATATCAATCAATACATACAGACAATGATATCAATCAATACATACAGACAATGATATCAATCAGTACATACAGACAATGATATCAATCAATACATACAGACAATGATATCAATCAATACATACAGACAGTGATATCAATCAATACATACAGACAATGATATCAATCAGTACATACAGACAATGATATAAATCAATACATACAGACAGTGATATCAATCAGTACATACAGACAATGATATCAATCAATCAATACAGACAGACAGTGATATCAATCAATACATACAGACAGTGATATCAATCAAACACATACAGACAATGATTTCAATCAGTACATACAGACAGTGATATCAATCAATACAGACAGTGATATCAATCAATACATACAGACAATTATATCAATCAATACATACAGACAATGATATCAATCAAACACATACAGACAATGATATCAATCAGTACATACAGACAATGATATCAATCAAATACATACAGACAATGATATCAATCAGTACATACAGACAGTGATATCAATCAATACAGACAGTGATATCAATCAATACATACAGACAATTATATCAATCAATACATACAGACAATGATATCAATCAAACACATACAGACAATGATATCAATCAGTACATACAGACAATGATATCAATCAAATACATACAGACAATGATTTCAATCAGTACATACAGACAGTGATATCAATCAATACAGACAGTGATATCAATCAATACATACAGACAATTATATCAATCGATACATACAGACAATGATATAAATCAAACACATACAGACAATTATATCAATCAGTACATACAGACAATGATATCAATCAATACATACAGACAATGATATCAATCAATACATACAGACAATGATATCAATCAATACATACAGACAATGATATCAATCAGTACATACAGACAGTGATATCAATCAGTACATACAGACAGTGATATCAATCAATACATACAGACAATGTTATCAATCAGTACATACAGACAGTGATATCAATCAGTACATGCAGACAGTGATATAAATCAATACATACAATGATATCAATCAATGCATACAGACAATGATATCAATCAATACATACAGACAATGATATCAATCAATACATACAGACAGTGATATAAATCAGTACATACAGACAATGATATCAATCAATACATTCAGACAATGATATCAATCAGTACATACAGACAGTGATATCAATCAGTACATACAGACAATGATATCAATCAGTACATACAATGATATCAATCAATACATACAGACAATGATATCAATCAATACATACCGACAATGATATCAATCAATACATACAGACAATGATATCAATCAGTACATACAGACAATGATATCAATCAGTACATACAGACAATGATATCAATTAGTACATACAGACAGTGATATCAATCAATACATACAGACAATGATATCAATCAATACATACAGACAATGATATCAATCAGTACATACAGACAATGATATCAATCAGTACATACAGACAGTGATATCAATCAATACATACAGACAATGATATCAATCAATACATACAGACAATGATATCAATCAGAACATACAGACAATGATATCAATCAGTACATACAGACAGTGATATCAATCAATCAATACAGACAATGATATCAATCAATACATACAGACAATGATATCAATCAGTACATACAGACAATTATATCAATCAATACATACAGACAATGACATCAATCAATACATACAGACAATTATATCAATCAAATACTAGGAAAAGCTTCATGAAGACACAGGTAGAAAGAAATACAACGACATATAATGATCAACAAACACAGATATACATATAGATACAGAAAGATCAATGTATAGATATATTGGTACACACGGATAGATCAATATGCATGATAAATCATTAAACAGAAATAGAGATACATTTTGATGGATAGACAACAGACAGGTAGATAGATAGCTGTGTAGTTTGATGGACATAAAGACAGACAGGTAGATAGATAGCTGTGTAGTTTGATGGACAGAAAGACTGACAGGTAGATAGATAGCTGTTTAGTTCGACAGACAGAAAGACAGACAGGTAGATAGATAGCTGTGTAGTTTGATGGACAGAAAGACAGACAGGTAGATAGATAGCTGTGTAGTTTGATGGACAGAAATAAAAACAGGTAGATAGATAGCTGTGTAGTTTGATGGACAGAAAGACAGACAGGTAGATAGATAGCTGTGTAGTTTGATGGACAGAAAGACAGACAGGTAGATAGATAGCTGTGTAGTTCGACAGACAGAAAGACAGAAAGGTAGATAGATAGCTGTGTAGTTTGATGGACATAAAGACAGACAGGTAGATAGATAGCTGTGTAGTTTGATGGACAGAAAGACAGACAGGTAGATAAATAGATGTGTAGTTTGACAGACAGAAAGACAGACAGGTAGATAGATAGCTGTATAGTTTGATGGACAGAATGACAGACAGGTAGATAGATAGCTGTGTAGTTTGATGGACAGACATACAGACAGGTAGATAGATAGCTGTGTAGTTTGATGGACAGAAAGACAGACAGGTAGATAGATAGCTATGTAGTTTGATGGACAGAAATACTGACAGGTAGATAGATAGATGTGTAGTTCGACAGACAGAAAGACAGACAGGTAGATAGATAGCTGTATAGTTTGATGGACAGAATGACAGACAGGTAGATAGATAGCTGTGTAGTTTGATGGACAGAAAGACAGACAAGTAGATAGATAGCTGTGTAGTTTGATGGACAGAATGACAGACAGGTAGATAGATAGCTGTGTAGTTTGATGGACAGAAAGACAGACAAGTAGATAGATAGCTGTGTAGTTTGATTTACAGAAAGGTAGATAGATAGCTGTGTAGTTTGATGGACAGACAACAGACAGGTAGATAGATAGCTGTGTAGTTTGATGGACAGACAACAGACAGGTAGATAGATAGCTGTGTAGTTCGATGGACAGACATACAGACATGTAGATAGATAGCTGTATAGTTCGATGGACAGACATACAGACAGGTAGATAGATAGCTGTGTAGTTTGATGGACAGACAACAGACAGGTAGATAGATAGCTGTGTAGTTTGATGGACAGACAACAGACAGGTAGATAGATAGCTGTGTAGTTCGATGGACAGACATACAGACAGGTAGATAGATAGCTGTGTAGTTTGATGGACAGACAGACAGACAGGTAGATAGATAGCTGTGTAGTTTGATGGACAGACATACAGACAGGTAGATAGATAGCTGTGTAGTTTGATGGACAGACAGACAGACAGGTAGATAGATAGCTGTGTAGTTTGATGGACAGACATACAGACAGGTAGATAGATAGCTGTGTAGTTTGATGGACAGACATACAGACAGGTAGATAGATAGCTGTGTAGTTTGATGGACAGACAGACAGACAGGTAGATAGATAGCTGTGTAGTTTGATGGACAGACATACAGACAGGTAGATAGATAGCTGTGTAGTTTGATGGACAGACAGACAGACAGGTAGATAGATAGCTGTGTAGTTTGATGGACAGACATACAGACAGGTAGATAGATAGCTGTGTAGTTTGATGGACAGACATACAGACAGGTAGATAGATAGCTGTGTAGTTTGATGGACAGACAGACAGACAGGTAGATAGATAGCTGTGTAGTTTGATGGACAGACAGACAGACAGGTAGATAGATAGCTGTGTAGTTTGATGGAAAGAATGACAGACAGGTAGATAGATAGCTGTGTAGTTTGATGGACAGAAAGACAGACAAGTAGATAGATAGCTGTGTAGTTTGATTTACAGAAAGGTAGATAGATAGCTGTGTAGTTTGATGGACAGACAACAGACAGGTAGATAGATAGCTGTGTAGTTCGATGGACAGACATACAGACAGGTAGATAGATAGCTGTGTAGTTCGATGGACAGACATACAGACAGGTAGATAGATAGCTGTGTAGTTTGATGGACAGACAACAGACAGGTAGATAGATAGCTGTGTAGTTTGATGGACAGACAACAGACAGGTAGATAGATAGCTGTGTAGTTCGATGGACAGACATACAGACAGGTAGATAGATAGCTGTGTAGTTTGATGGACAGACAGGTAGATAGATAGCTGTGTAGTTTG
The DNA here is from genome assembly GCF_036172605.1 of Pelobates fuscus. Taxonomy (NCBI): domain Eukaryota; kingdom Metazoa; phylum Chordata; class Amphibia; order Anura; family Pelobatidae; genus Pelobates; species Pelobates fuscus. The sequence goes on from NC_086319.1 coordinate 425,321,868, forward strand.
ATGGACAGACATACAGACAGGTAGATAGATAGCTGTGTAGTTTGATGGACAGACATACAGACAGGTAGATAGATAGCTGTGTAGTTTGATGGACAGACAGACAGACAGGTAGATAGATAGCTGTGTAGTTTGATGGACAGAAAGACAGACAAGTAGATAGATAGCTGTGTAGTTTGATGGACAGAATGACAGACAGGTAGATAGATAGCTGTGTAGTTTGATGGACAGAAAGGCAGACAAGTAGATAGATAGCTGTGTAGTTTGATTTACAGAAAGGTAGATAGATAGCTGTGTAGTTTGATGGACAGACAACAGACAGGTAGATAGATAGCTGTGTAGTTTGATGGACAGACAACAGACAGGTAGATAGATAGCTGTGTAGTTCGATGGACAGACATACAGACAGGTAGATAGATAGCTGTGTAGTTCGATGGACAGACATACAGACAGGTAGATAGATAGCTGTGTAGTTTGATGGACAGACAACAGACAGGTAGATAGATAGCTGTGTAGTTTGATGGACAGACAACAGACAGGTAGATAGATAGCTGTGTAGTTCGATGGACAGACATACAGACAGGTAGATAGATAGCTGTGTAGTTTGATGGACAGACAGACAGACAGGTAGATAGATAGCTGTGTAGTTTGATGGACAGACATACAGACAGGTAGATAGATAGCTGTGTAGTTTGATGGACAGACAGACAGACAGGTAGATAGATAGCTGTGTAGTTCGATGGACAGACATACAGACAGGTAGATAGATAGCTGTGTAGTTTGATTTACAGAAAGGTAGATAGATAGCTGTGTAGTTTGATGGACAGACAGACAGACAGGTAGATAGATAGCTGTGTAGTTCGATGGACAGACATACAGACAGGTAGATAGATAGCTGTGTAGTTTGATGGACAGACAACAGACAGGTAGATAGATAGCTGTGTAGTTCGATGGACAGACATACAGACAGGTAGATAGATAGCTGTGTAGTTTGATGGACAGACAACAGACAGGTAGATAGATAGCTGTGTAGTTTGATGGACAGACAACAGACAGGTAGATAGATAGCTGTGTAGTTCGATGGACAGACATACAGACAGGTAGATAGATAGCTGTGTAGTTTGATGGACAGACAGACAGACAGGTAGATAGATAGCTGTGTAGTTTGATGGACAGACATACAGACAGGTAGATAGATAGCTGTGTAGTTTGATGGACAGACAGACAGACAGGTAGATAGATAGCTGTGTAGTTCGATGGACAGACATACAGACAGGTAGATAGATAGCTGTGTAGTTTGATTTACAGAAAGGTAGATAGATAGCTGTGTAGTTTGATGGACAGACAGACAGACAGGTAGATAGATAGCTGTGTAGTTCGATGGACAGACATACAGACAGGTAGATAGATAGCTGTGTAGTTTGATGGACAGACAGACAGACAGGTAGATAGAAAGCTGTGTAGGTAGCTGGGAAGACAGACAGTTACAGGTTGTAATATCCGGTGGTGCGTAGGAGTCATTCAGATACACATTGGTCGGTTTGGCCACTTTCAGATAGACAATGTCAGATGTATTCTTCAGAGCAGCTACCGCATCTTCGTGCATCACATCTTCCAAACTGACGTGGTTAACCTGCACAGCATTCAAATAAGGATAAGGAAGAGATAAATAAACATAATCAACACATCAGTCATAAACATGCATTGAGGGAGTTAAAGCTAAAAGCAGTGAAAAGTATTCACCCCCCTTCAAAAACAAGGTTCATTGTCAAAATTGACAGACTTTCTTCTGTTTGCTGTGAAAAAATCAAAAAAGCATCACAAGGAATACTTCAAGTGGCTTTCCCACATTCAACACAAAATGCAACGCATAATGACTTCTCCAGTCTCAAAAATATTCAACCCCTTCATGGCAAGCATCTTCAGTACTTAGTAGATCATCCTTTTGCGGATATGACCTGCTGCAAATGAGAAGCATAGTCAGACACCAGGTTCTGGCAGCGTTCCTGAGGAATCTTAGTCCATTGCTCATGAGCAATTAGCTCCAGTTCAGTAATATTCTTGGGTTTGCGTGCTGCCCACGCAAATCCCACCAGGGGTTTTCTATGGGGTTCAAGTCAGGTGACTGTGGTGGCCACTGTAGAATTTTCCAGGAATTCTTCTGCAACAAGCCTTGGTAGAATATGAACTATCCTTGGAATTATTGTCTTGTTGGAAGGTCCAGTGATGCCCAAGCTTCAGCTTCCACACAGACAGCATGACATCTTCTCCTAGGATTTCCTGATACTTTAAAGGAACACTATAGTCACCTAAATGACTTTAGTTAAATAAAGCAGTTTTAGTGTATAGATCATTCCCCTGCAATTTCACTGCTCAATTCTCTGTCATTTAGGAGTTAAATCACTTTGTTTCTGTATATGCAGCCCTAGCCACACTTTCCCTGGCTATGAAAAAAAAAACTGGTTTCACTTTCAAACAGATGTAATTTACCTTAAATAATTGTATCTCAATCTCTAAATTGAACTTTAATCACATACAGGAGGCTCTTGCAGGGTCTAGCAAGCTATTAACATAGCAGGGGATAAGAAAATCTTAATTAAACAGAACTTGCAATAAAGAAAGCCTAAATAGGGCTCTCTTTACAGGAAGTGTTTATGGAAGGCTGTGCAAGTCACATGCAGGGAGGTGTGACTAGGGTTCATAAACAAAGGGATAACTCCTAAATGGCAGAGGATTGAGAAGTGAGGCTGTAGGGGCATGTTCTATACACAAAAACTGCTTCATTAAGCTGTTCAGGTGACTATAGTGTCCCTTTAACTTTGTGGACCATTCTTTTGACTTAGCCATATTTCTAACATGCAGTCAAATGTGACACTCAACAAACCCCCTAGCCAGTTCAGGTATGTCAAGTGTTCCAGCTCAAGCACACCCGGTGCAACTAATGAAGCCCATGAATAGTTGCATAAGGTGTGTTTGAGACAACATCTGTTTTGCATATTTGTGCTATTGTGTGAGGTTCTATCCAGGGGTTTGAAGAGTTTTAGACAGAAGAAGTCATTATAAGTTACATAAGGTACATCAGTTGAATTTGGGGAAACTACTTGAAGCATTCGTTATGTTGAGCTATTTCATTTGCTTTTGTTTGATTTGTTCATTGCAAACAGTTGAAAGTCTGTACGGTTTGATAATAAATCTGATTTTCAATGGGAGTTGAATAATTTTGATTACAACTGTAGCAATGCAAATACGGGAATTTATATCAAACAATAGGAGGGGATATAGAAAGATTTACATGAAGTTATAGAAGGGGTTATAGCGAGGGATATATGGGTACCAGGAGGAATTATAGCGAGGGATATATGGAGTACCAGGAGGAATTATAGCGAGGGATATATGGAGTACCAGGAGGAATTATAGCGAGGGATATATGGAGTAACAGGAGGAATTATAGCGAGGGATATATGGAGTACCAGGAGGAATTATAGCGAGGGATATATGGAGTAACAGGAGGAATTATAGCGAGGGATATATGGGTACCAGGAGGAATTATAGCGAGGGATATATGGAGTACCAGGAGGAATTATAGCGAGGGATATATGGAGTAACAGGAGGAATTATAGCGAGGGATATATGGAGTACCAGGAGGAATTATAGCGAGGGGTATATGGAGTAACAGGAGGAATTATAGCGAGGGATATATGGAGTAACAGGAGGAATTATAGCGAGGGATATATGGAGTAACAGGAGGAATTATAGTGAGGGATATATGGAGTACCAGGAGGAATTATAGCGAGGGATATATGGAGTAACAGGAGGAATTATAGCGAGGGATATATGGAGTACCAGGAGGAATTATAGCGAGGGATATATGGAGTACCAGGAGGAATTATAGCGAGGGATATATGGAGTAACAGGAGGAATTATAGCGAGGGATATATGGAGTACCAGGAGGAATTATAGCGAGGGATATATGGAGTAACAGGAGGAATTATAGCGAGGGATATATGGAGTAACAGGAGGAATTATAGTGAGGGATATATGGAGTACCAGGAGGAATTATAGCGAGGGATATATGGAGTACCAGGAGGAATTATAGCGAGGGATATATGGAGTAACAGGAGGAATTATAGTGAGGGATATATGGAGTACCAGGAGGAATTATAGCGAGGGATATATGGAGTACCAGGAGGAATTATAGCGAGGGATATATGGAGTAACAGGAGGAATTATAGTGAGGGATATATGGAGTACCAGGAGGAATTATAGCGAGGGATATATGGAGTAACAGGAGGAATTATAGCGAGGGATATATGGAGTAACAGGAGGAATTATAGCGAGAGATATATGGAGTAACAGGAGGAATTATAGCGAGGGATATATGGAGTAACAGGAGGAATTATAGCGAGGGATATATGGAGTAACAGGAGGAATTATAGCGAGGGATATATGGAGTACCAGGAGGAATTATAGCGAGGGATATATGGAGTACCAGGAGGAATTATAGCGAGGGATATATGGAGTAACAGGAGGAATTATAGCGAGGGATATATGGAGTACCAGGAGGAATTATAGCGAGGGATATATGGAGTACCAGGAGGAATTATAGCGAGGGATATATGGAGTACCAGGAGGAATTATAGCGAGGGATATATGGAGTAACAGGAGGAATTATAGCGAGGGATATATGGAGTACCAGGAGGAATTATAGCGAGGGATATATTGAGTAATAGGAGGAATTATAGCGAGGGATATATGGAGTAACAGGAGGAATTATAGCGAGGGATATATGGAGTAACAGGAGGAATTATAGCGAGGGATATATGGAGTAACAGGAGGAATTATAGCGAGGGATATATGGAGTAACAGGAGGAATTATAGTGAGGGATATATGGAGTAATAGGAGGAATTATAGCGAGGGATATATGGAGTAACAGGAGGAATTATAGCGAGGGATATATGGAGTAATAGGAGGAATTATAGCGAGGGATATATGGAGTAACAGGAGGAATTATAGCGAGGGATATATGGAGTAACAGGAGGAATTATAGTGAGGGATATATGGAGTACCAGGAGGAATTATAGCGAGGGATATATGGAGTAACAGGAGGAATTATAGCGAGGGATATATGGAGTACCAGGAGGAATTATAGCGAGGGATATATGGAGTACCAGGAGGAATTATAGCGAGGGATATATGGAGTACCAGGAGGAATTATAGCGAGGGATATATGGCGTAACAGGAGGAATTATAGCGAGGGATATATGGAGTAACAGGAGGAATTATAGCGATGGATATATGGAGTACCAGGAGGAATTATAGCGAGGGATATATGGAGTAACAGGAGGAATTATAGCGAGGGATATATGGAGTAACAGGAGGAATTATAGCGAGGGATATATGGAGTAACAGGAGGAATTATAGCGAGGGATATATGGAGTACCAGGAGGAATTATAGCAAGGAATATATGGGTACCAGGAGGAATTATAGCGAGGGATATATGGAGTACCAGGAGGAATTATAGCGAGGGATATATGGAGTACCAGGAGGAATTATAGCGAGGGATATATGGAGTAACAGGAGGAATTATAGCGAGGGATATATGGAGTACCAGGAGGAATTATAGCGAGGGATATATGGAGTACCAGGAGGAATTATAGCGAGGGATATATGGAGTACCAGGAGGAATTATAGCGAGGGATATATGGAGTAACAGGAGGAATTATAGCGAGGGATATATGGAGTACCAGGAGGAATTATAGCGAGGGATATATGGAGTAATAGGAGGAATTATAGCGAGGGATATATGGAGTAACAGGAGGAATTATAGCGAGGGATATATGGAGTAACAGGAGGAATTATAGCGAGGGATATATGGAGTAACAGGAGGAATTATAGCGAGGGATATATGGAGTAGTAGGAGGAATTATAGCGAGGGATATATGGAGTAACAGGAGGAATTATAGCGAGGGATATATGGAGTACCAGGAGGAATTATAGCGAGGGATATATGGAGTACCAGGAGGAATTATAGCGAGGGATATATGGAGTAACAGGAGGAATTATAGCGAGGGATATATGGAGTACCAGGAGGAATTATAGCGAGGGATATATGGAGTAACAGGAGGAATTATAGCGAGGGATATATGGAGTAACAGGAGGAATTATAGCGAGGGATATATGGAGTAACAGGAGGAATTATAGCGAGGGATATATGGAGTAACAGGAGGAATTATAGCGAGGGGTATATGGAGTAACAGGAGGAATTATAGCGAGGGATATATGGAGTAACAGGAGGAATTATAGCGAGGGATATATGGAGTACCAGGAGGAATTATAGCGAGGGATATATGGAGTAACAGGAGGAATTATAGCGAGGGATATATGGAGTAACAGGAGGAATTATAGCGAGGGATATATGGAGTAACAGGAGGAATTATAGCGAGGGGTATATGGAGTAACAGGAGGAATTATAGCGAGGGATATATGGAGTAACAGGAGGAATTATAGTGAGGGATATATGGAGTACCAGGAGGAATTATAGCGAGGGATATATGGAGTAACAGGAGGAATTATAGCGAGGGATATATGGAGTAACAGGAGGAATTATAGCGAGGGATATATGGAGTAACAGGAGGAATTATAGCGAGGGGTATATGGAGTAACAGAAGGAATTATAGCGAGGGATATATGGAGTAACAGGAGGAATTATAGCGAGGGATATATGGAGTAACAGGAGGAATTATAGCGAGGGATATATGGAGTAACAGGAGGAATTATAGCGAGGGATATATGGAGTAACAGGAGGAATTATAGCGAGGGATATATGGAGTAACAGGAGGAATTATAGCGAGGGATATATGGAGTAACAGGAGGAATTATAGCGAGGGATATATGGAGTAACAGGAGGAATTATAGCGAGGGATATATGGAGTAACAGGAATTATGATAGCGAGGGATATATGGAGTACCAGGAGGAATTATAGCGAGGGATATATGGAGTAACAGGAGGAATTATAGCGAGGGATATATGGAGTAACAGGAGGAATTATAGCGAGGGATATATGGAGTAACAGGAGGAATTATAGCGAGGGATATATGGAGTAACAGAAGGAATTATAGCGAGGGGTATATGGAGTAACAGGAGGAATTATAGCGAGGGATATATGGAGTAACAGGAGGAATTATAGCGAGGGATATATGGAGTACCAGGAGGAATTAAAGCGAGGGATATATGGAGTACCAGGAGGAATTATAGCGAGGGATATATGGAGTAGTAGGAGGAATTATAGCGAGGGATATATGGAGTACCAGGAGGAATTATAGCGAGGGATATATGGAGTACCAGGAGGAATTATAGCGAGGGATATATGGAGTAACAGGAGGAATTATAGCGAGGGATATATGGAGTACCAGGAGGAATTATAGCGAGGGATATATGGAGTACCAGGAGGAATTATAGCGAGGGATATATGGAGTACCAGGAGGAATTATAGCGAGGGATATATGGAGTAATAGGAGGAATTATAGCGAGGGATATATGGAGTAACAGGAGAAATTATAGTGAGGGATATATGGAGTAACAGGAGGAATTATAGCGAGGGATATATGGAGTAACAGGAGGAATTATAGCGAGGAATATATGGAGTAACAGGAGGAATTATAGCGAGGGATATATGGAGTAACAGGAGGAATTATAGCGAGGGATATTTGGAGTAACAGGAGGAATTATAGCGAGGGATATATGGAGTACCAGGAGGAATTATAGCGAGGGGTATATGGAGTAATAGGAGGATTTATAGCGAGAGATATATGGAGTACCAGGAGGAATTATAGCGAGGGATATATGGAGTAACAGGAGGAATTATAGCGAGGGATATATGGAGTACCAGGAGGAATTATAGCGAGGGATATATGGAGTAACAGGAGGAATTATAGCGAGGGATATATGGAGTAACAGGAGGAATTATAGCGAGGGATATATGGAGTAACAGGAGGAATTATAGCGAGGGATATATGGAGTAACAGGAGGAATTATAGCGAGGGATATATGGAGTAACAGGAGGAATTATAGCGAGGGATATATGGAGTACCAGGAGGAATTATAGCGAGGGATATATGGAGTAACAGGAGGAATTATTGCGAGGGATATATGGAGTACCAGGAGGAATTATAGCGAGGGATATATGGAGTAACAGGAGGAATTATAGCGAGGGATATATGGAGTACCAGGAGGAATTATAGCGAGGGATATATGGAGTACCAGGAGGAATTATAGCGAGGGATATATGGAGTAACAGGAGGAATTATAGCGATGGAAATATGGAGTAACAGGAGGAATTATAGCGAGGGATATATGGAGTAACAGGAGGAATTATAGCGAGGGATATATGGAGTAACAGGAGGAATTATAGCGAGGGATATATGGAGTAACAGGAGGAATTATAGCGAGGGATATATGGAGTAACAGGAGGAATTATAGCGAGGGATATATGGAGTAACAGGAGGAATTATAGCGAGGGATATATGGAGTACAAGGAGGAATTATAGCGAGGGGTATATAGAGTAATAGGAGGATTTATAGCGAGAGATATATGGAGTAACAGGAGGAATTATAGCGAGGGATATATGGAGTAACAGGAGGAATTATAGCGAGGGATATATGGAGTAACAGGAGGAATTATAGCGAGGGATATATGGAGTACCAGGAGGAATTATAGCGAGGGATATATGGGTACCAGGAGGAATTATAGCGAGGGATATATGGAGTAACAGGAGGAATTATAGCGAGGGATATATGGAGTAGTAGGAGGAATTATAGCGAGGGATATATGGAGTACCAGGAGGAATTATAGCGAGGGGTATATGGAGTAATAGGAGGATTTATAGCGAGAGATATATGGAGTACCAGGAGGAATTATAGCGAGGGATATATGGAGTACCAGGAGCAATTATAGCGAGGGATATATGGAGTAACAGGAGGAATTATAGCGAGGGATATATGGAGTACCAGGAGGAATTATAGCGAGGGATATATGGAGTAACAGGAGGAATTATAGCGAGGGATATATGGAGTACCAGGAGGAATTATAGTGAGGGATATATGGAGTACCAGGAGGAATTATAGCGAGGGATATATGGAGTAACAGGAGGAATTATAGCGAGGGATATATGGAGTACCAGGAGGAATTATAGCGAGGGATATATGGAGTAACAGGAGGAATTATAGCGAGGGATATATGGAGTAACAGGAGGAATTATAGTGAGGGATATATGGAGTAACAGGAGGAATTATAGCGAGGGATATATGGAGTAACAGGAGGAATTATAGCGAGGGATATATGGAGTAACAGGAGGAATTATAGCGAGGGATATATGGAGTAACAGGAGGAATTATAGCGAGGGATATATGGAGTAACAGGAGGAATTATAGCGAGGGATATATGGAGTACCAGGAGGAATTATAGCGAGGGATATATGGAGTAACAGGAGGAATTATAGCGAGGGATATATGGAGTAACAGGAGGAATTATAGCGAGGGATATATGGAGTACCAGGAGGAATTATAGCGAGGGATATATGGAGTACCAGGAGGAATTATAGTGAGGGATATATGGAGTAACAGGAGGAATTATAGCGAGGGATATATGGAGTACCAGGAGGAATTATAGCGAGGGATATATGGAGTACCAGGAGGAATTATAGCGAGGGATATATGGAGTACCAGGAGGAATTATAGCGAGGGATATATGGAGTAACAGGAGGAATTATAGCGAGGGATATATGGAGTAACAGGAGGAATTATAGCGAGGGATATATGGAGTAATAGGAGGATTTATAGCGAGGGATATATGGAGTAACAGGAGGAATTATAGCGAGGGATATATGGAGTAACAGGAGGAATTATAGTGAGGGATATATGGAGTAACAGGAGGAATTATAGCGAGGGATATATGGAGTAACAGGAGGAATTATAGCGAGGGATATATGGAGTAATAGGAGGGCTTATATGGAGTAATGGGAGGAGTTATAAAGAAGGATTGGAAATTTAGAGAGGGAAAGATTAACGTGAAGAACAGGAGAAGGTGTATCCTAAATGAGTTACCATTTCCCTATTTATTTAATGAGTTGCGGGTGTTAACGGGATGAAAGTCATACCGCTAGAATCTTGTCCCCAATCTGAAGACGCATGTCCTTATGTGCTGCTCCCCCCTCAATAATTTTGGTGACGTAAATACTGTTATCTCCGGGAATGTGCTGGTTACCGACTCCCCCTGCAATGCTGAACCCAAGACCTGTTTATAGACAATGTGAGGAAAACAAGTCAGTGCTCACAGAAAACACACAGTTTGTACATCATTAGAGCCAGTCAACTGCCAGGGGTTCATCATCTTCAATTGTTGTTTACTCCCAGCAAGATGATACAGTGATCCTAATGTGGAACCACAGAGCCCAGGTGCAAGAATCAAAGAAGGGGCCCCTCATCACCCCTCTTTACTCATCCCTAAGTGGGACGTGTGAGCTGGCTAATTCTGCCAGCGTTGGCTAAGTGTAGTTGTGTGGAGGGCTTAGTTGAGTGTGGCTGTATGTGAGGGCTGGCTGAGTCTGTCTGTGTGCGAGGGCTGGCTGAGTGTGAGGGCTGGCTAAGTGTGACTGTGTGTGAGCGCTGGCTGAGTGTGACTGTGACGGACTGCCTGGCACCCCAACCGGGTCTCTCCGTCAATTGCTGCTTCCTAGTACTTGCAAGAACCATGAGCACTGCAACACCATAACCACCGTACACAAACCGCCACAGCTTGGTTGGGGTCTCGCTGTCCACCACCCACCCTGGACCCAAGACTAGGATCCAGCTTCTAGTGGGTAGACCTCTCCTAGTCCAGAGAGCAAAGCAGGCTGCTCCTATAAGAGCAAGTATCCAAGGGAGTATAGTGATTATCCCCCAAACATGAGCCTAGACTTCATGAAGGGTAAAACAAATCCCACGTTAATGGTAGCCACAACTGGTGTTTTATGACAGTCCCCATGCCAGGGGCACTCCCCTCTGGACCTGAGAGTAAGCCACAGTAGAAACAAATACATAATCACATTGGCTCTCAGGTCCAGGACACTCCCATACAAAATCAGATAATCCCTCCTCTGTGCCTGGGAGCTAATTGGATCAGGAACTGTACTCATCTAATCCATTTATCTCCAAGCAAAGAAATTATTTTTTTTACAAACACCCCAAAAGAACCTTAAAACACACAAAATCCCCACACCCCCTGATAGCCCTGATCTGGGTGAACAACATATCCAAAACTCACATCAGTTCAGGGGTTCAGGAATTTCCTGGAAGTCTTAATTTTGACCGACCGCCCGCATGGTCCCATGCCCAAAACAGTTACATAGAGTCAGGGCTTGCGGTCGGTCTATTTTGGTAGTTTAAAAACAAACAAACCCCGGAGCTTGATCCCCTTGTTTGTGGGAAAGTTTCCACCGAACAGCGCATGTCCAAGTGTTGTGGAAGTGACCGCAGGCGATGCTGGAAGTCCAGTGATGTTCAGGAGTTTCTGTGTACGTTTTCAGTTCCATGAGATTCATGCACAAACACTGCTGCCTGCGTTCATGCGAAAAAGATGGCCGCCACCTCGTGGTCGTCCATAGGAATTGCGGCCACCCAGACAAACACTTAAAACACTGCGATGGAAATTGCTACAAAGTAGCAATTAGGCTTTACAAGCTCCAGGGTGGTCTCCGGTTCGCGCGGCTGTTCGATTCCCGAACCAAATATTAAATCCCACAAATCAAGTCTGTTCACATAGTTTTCTAAAGTGCCCAAAGTCTTTTGGTAAGAGACTGGCCAGCAGGCCCCTAAAAGAACACGTGACGAGGCTCAGTTCTTCACAGTGACTGTGTGTGATGGTTGGCTGAGTTTGTGAGGGCTGGCTAAGTGTGCGTATGTGCGAAGGCTGACTCTGTGTGGCTGTGGACGAAAGCTGGCTCATTGGGGCGGTGTGCGAAGGCTGGCTCAGTGTGACTGTGTGCGAGGGCTGGCTGAGTGTGACTGTGTGCGTGCTGGCTGAGAGTGACTGTGTGCGAGGGCTGGCTGAGTGTGACTGTGTGCGTGCTGGCTGAGTGTGACTCTGTATGAGGACTGGCTCAGTGTGACTGTGTGTGAAGGCTGGCTCAGTGTGACTGTGTGCAGGCTGGCTGAGTGTGACTGTGTGCAAAGGCTGGCTGAGTGTGACTGTGTGCAAAGGCTGGCTGAGTGTGACTGTGTGCAAAGGCTGGCTCAGTGTGACTGTGTATGAGGGCTGGCTGAGTGTGAGTGTGTGAAGGCTGGCTGAGTGTGACTGTGTATGAGGGCTGGCTGAGTGTGACTGTGTATGAGGGCTGGCTGAGTGTGACTGTGTGTGAAGGTCTGGCTGAGTGTGACTGTGTGTGAAGGCTGGCTGAGTGTGAAGGTCTGGCTGAGTGTGACTGCGTGTGAAGGCTGGCTCAGTGTGACTGTGTGTGAAGGCTGGCTCAGTGTGACTGTGTGTGAAGGCTGGCTCAGTGGGACTGTGTGTGAAGGTCTGGCTGAGTGTGACTGTGTGTGAAGGTCTGGTTGAGTGTGACTGTGTGTGAAGGTCTGGCTGAGTGTGACTGTGTGTGAAGGCTGGCTGAGTGTGACTGTGTATGAGGGCTGGCTGAGTGTGACTGTGTGTGAAGGTCTGGCTGAGTGTGACTGTGTGTGAAGGCTGGCTCAGTGTGACTGTGTGTGAATGTCTGGCTGAGTGTGACTGTGTGTGAAGGTCTGGCTGAGTGTGACTGTGTGTGAAGGCTGGCTCAGTGTGACTGTGTGTGAAGGTCTGGCTGAGTGTGACTGTGTGTGAAGGCAGGCTCAGTGTGACTGTGTGTGAAGGCTGGCTCAGTGTGACTGTGTGTGAAGGTCTGGCTGAGTGTGACTGTGTGTGAAGGCTGGCTCCGTGTGACTGTGTGTGAAGGCTGGCTCAGTGTGACTGTGTGTGAAGGTCTGGCTGAGTGTGACTGTGTGTGAAGGTCTGGCTGAGTGTGACTGTGTGTGAAGGCTGGCTCAGTGTGACTGTGTGTGAAGGTCTGGCTGAGTGTGACTGTGTGTGAAGGCCGGCTCAGTGTGACTGTGTGTGAAGGCTGGCTCAGTGTGACTGTGTGTGAAGGTCTGGCTGAGTGTGACTGTGTGTGAAGGCTGGCTCTGTGTGACTGTGTGTGAAGGCTGGCTCAGTGTGACTGTGTGTGAAGGCTGGCTCAGTGTGACTGTGTGTGAAGGTCTGGCTGAGTGTAACTGTGTGTGAAGGTCTGGCTGAGTGTGACTGTGTGTGAAGGCTGGCTCAGTGTGACTGTGTGTGAAGGTCTGGCTGAGTGTGACTATGTGTGAAGGCAGGCTCAGTGTGACTGTGTGTGAAGGCTGGCTCAGTGTGACTGTGTGTGAAGGTCTGGCTGAGTGTGACTGTGTGTGAAGGCTGGCTCCGTGTGACTGTGTGTGAAGGCTGGCTCAGTGTGACTGTGTGTGAAGGTCTGGCTGAGTGTGACTGTGTGTGAAGGTCTGGCTGAGTGTGACTGTGTGTGAAGGCTGGCTCAGTGTGACTGTGTGTGAAGGTCTGGCTGAGTGTGACTGTGTGTGAAGGCTGGCTCAGTGTGACTGTGTGTGAAGGCTGGCTCAGTGTGACTGTGTGTGAAGGTCTGGCTGAGTGTGACTGTGTGTGAAGGCTGGCTCTGTGTGACTGTGTGTGAAGGCTGGCTCTGTGTGACTGTGTGTGAAGGCTGGCTCAGTGTGACTGTGTGTGAAGGTCTGGCTGAGTGTGACTGTGTGTGAAGGTCTGGCTGAGTGTGACTGTGTGTGAAGGCTGGCTCAGTGTGACTGTGTGTGAAGGTCTGGCTGAGTGTGACTGTGTGTGAAGGCTGGCTCAGTGTGACTGTGTGTGAAGGCTGGCTCAGTGTGACTGTGTGTGAAGGTCTGGCTGAGTGTGACTGTGTGTGAAGGCTGGCTCTGTGTGACTGTGTGTGAAGGCTGGCTCAGTGTGACTGTGTGTGAAGGTCTGGCTGAGTGTGAGTGTGTGAAGGCTGGCTGAGTGTGAGTGTGTGAAGGCTGGCTGAGTGTGATTGTTTGTGGTCCTCTTCTATGAATAGATTAACTATCCCAAATCCAATTCTGCCAAGAAGAGTGTAACGGACCATCAGCACCGCACCAGACACCAGAAGCACTGCAGACCCCACGAACTGCCGCAGCTTGGTTGGGGTCTCGCCGTCTTCTACCCACACTGGACCTACGGCAAGGCTCCAGGGGGTAAACCTCTCCTCCAAGATAGTGAAGCAGGAACAAGCTCTTACAAGAGCTTAGTAGTGATTAGCATCCAGGGAATATAGCTGTTCCCTACAAAACGAGACAAGGCTGCGAGTTGAGGGTGAGAAGATCTGAAGGTTTATTGAACAGCTTGAGTTTTTATACAGTTTCTCCCACAAGGATGACGCCCAGGTGAACCTTGTGGGGCACAGGACACAGAATTAACAAACCAATACAAACAGAGTCTTACATACAGACACTCCCCTACAGTGTTCACAATCCCTCCCCTCTGCCTGTGATACAATTAACAAACCAATACAAACAGAGTCTTACATACAGACACTCCCCTACAGTGTTCACAATCCCTCCCCTCTGCCTGTGATACAATTAACAAACCAATACAAACAGAGTCTTACATACAGACACTCCCCTACATTGTTCACAATCCCTCCCCTCTGCCTGTGATAGAATTAACAAACCAATAAAAACAGAGTCTTACATACAGACACTCCCCTACAGTGTTCACAATCCCTCCCCTCTGCCTGTGATACAATTAACAAACCAATACAAACAGAGTCTTACATACAGACACTCCCCTACAGTGTTCACAATCCCTCCCCTCTGCCTGTGATACAATTAACAAACCAATACAAACAGAGTCTTACATACAGACACTCCCCTACATTGTTCACAATCCCTCCCCTCTGCCTGTGATAGAATTAACAAACCAATAAAAACAGAGTCTTACATACAGACACTCCCCTACAGTGTTCACAATCCCTCCCCTCTGCCTGTGATACAATTAACAAACCAATACAAACAGAGTCTTACATACAGACACTCCCCTACAGTGTTCACAATCCCTCCCCTCTGCCTGTGATAGAATTAACAAACCAATAAAAACAGAGTCTTACATACAGACACTCCCCTACAGTGTTCACAATCCCTCCCCTCTGCCTGTGATACAATTAACAAACCAATACAAACAGAGTCTTACATACAGACACTCCCCTACAGTGTTCACAATCCCTCCCCTCTGCCTTTGATACAATTAACTAAGACAATGGGCTAACTCAATGCTAAACAGAAAAAACATAAATTTTTACTAAGCCCAAAAAGTACCCCAAAATACAACATATCCCCTGATAGCCCCTGTTACAAATCGTTATTTGTAACTGGCCCTTTAAATGGAAAATTGCCCTGCTTCCCTGGATTGTGGAGAAGCCTATTTGCCAGCCTCCTGCCTCATGACTATGGCCCCTGGAAGATTGTGCCCCTGAAAATGTATTAACTTTTATTGGTGTGTATGGCCCTTTAAGAACCGTCTGGGGACATATTGTGACTTTGGTGAACAATACCCCTTTAAGACTATGTCCCCAGACCGGTAAAATAACTTGCCCCTGGCTTTCCCCCACTTGGTTCAGTAAATAGGGCTTACTGAACCGAGTACCACACAGGCGGACCACCCAGAAGCTAAAGTGTGCAGGCAATTTACCTCCCAGGCTGTGAGGTTACTGCAGGTTAATTGCCGAGCGCTGGGTGGCCGCCATTCGGCAGCCGAACACGTGGCGGCGGCCATTTTGGTCATTCGAATGCGATCAGCGGTGTATGCTAAAGATTCTGTGGAACTAAAATCGGCTACACATTCTGCCGAACACCGCTGACCCTTACCTTCTCCCATACGGAACTTGCAGCTCCAGAGACTAAGTCCCGTTCGAAATGGTCGTTTTTTCGCATGAAATTGACCGACCGCACAGCCCAAATCTATGGAACTGTTTTGGGCAGGAAATTGTGCTTGCGGTCGGTCATAAAGGACTTCCAGCTAACTTTTGATCCACTGGAGGGATTTTGCTGATTTTTGGGAGTGTTTATGTTTGATGTATGCTGAGTCTGAATATGCAACTTTTATTGAAATTGAATGTATGGTTTTAAAGTTACAGTGTGTGTGTAAAAACTGTATTCTTATTGTATGTAATAATTGGTTTAACTGTTTATCTGAGGGGAGGGAATGTGTGGGTTGCACCAGATGTGTGATTGGTGATTTTATGCCTCCCCCTGGGAGTGCCCTATTTGCATGTAACCTCAATAAAAGCCAGGCTGGGTGTGCCAGCATCTCAGACCTCTTCTGACCCTCTAACTTGCAGCCTCGACTCATGTTTGTAGGGGACAGCTATAATCACTACAGGGATTGCTATGCTCGTCATACTCCCTTAGCTACTGAGCTCTTGTAAGAGTTCTGGTTCCTGATCCTGCTTCGCTCGACAGAAGGAAGAGGTTCGCCTATTGGAACCTGGAGCCTGGTCGTAGGTCCAGGGCGCAGAGCAGACGGCGAGATACCAGCCCAGCAGCGGTGGTTCGTGGAGTCTGCAGTGCTTATGGTGGCTGCGGTGCTGATGGTCCTTTGGTGAGCGCTAGGAGCATCCTTTTCTACGGTCCAACTTCCAGCCAGCCTGGAGGCAACCGTAACAGCCCCGATCTGGGTGAACAGCATATCCAATAATCACCCAGATCGGTTCAGGAATTTCCTGGAAGTCTTATTTTTGCCCCACCGTGCACATGGTCCCATGCCCAAAACAGTTCCATACACTCAACGTCAAAACACTGCTGGACAATTTAAGATGGCCGCCGCCACATGTTTGAATCTGTTCTGGTTAAAAGTCCAAGGGGCAGAAACAAGGCTTTTGAACATGGGTTATCACAAGGCCCATAGTCCCAGGGTAGGAGGCTGGCAAACAGGCCCCTCCAAAAACCAGTGGCGAAGTTGCTTTTATCACAAAGAAATAAACTGTTACTCGTGCAATTCTGCTATGAAGGGTTTATTGTCTAATCATTCCCTTCAGGCTTTTTGCTGTAAACACTGTCTTTTCAGAGAAAATGCAATGTTTATATTGCCCACTAGGGATACCTCCACTGGCCACTCCTCAGAAGGCTGCTAGGGGTGCTTCCTGGGGCAGTGCTGCACACTGTGACTGACATTCAGTATCTCCTCCCTCTGCATGCAGACACTGAACTTTCCTCATAGAGATACATTGATTCAATGAGGAGATGCTGATTGGCCAGGGCTGTGTTTGGCCCTGCCCCGCCTCGTCTCCTTAATGATCTCACCCAGTTCAATACTTTTCCTATGGGAAAGCATTGGATTGGCTGAGATCATCAATTCTGATGATGTCAGCCAAGGAGGTGAATCGGGTATGGAGCAAGTGGAAAGCTGACTGTAAATAAGGTATGTTTTATTACCTTTTAAGTGGGTCATGGGAGGGCCAGCCACCTAAATGGTGGTTTTAACATCCACGTTTGTGTTCCTGACTCTATGATGTTCCTTTAAATTGCCAGGATTTTTTATATTATTTTTATTTATCCCTATATTTAATACCTATGTATTATCCTGTAACTGGGCGCCTCCATCGTATCTCCCTGTCAGGTTTTAATATAAGCTCCGTCCATTTACACACCTGTATGTATTTATATATATATATTTAAGCGCTACGGAATCTGTTGGCGCTATATAAATGGCAATAAAAATATATATATGTGAGCTCTCCCAAAAATGATACCTTTGTGCAAGGATCCATTATCCCTGTAGCTGTGATGCTATATTTTTAGTGTTTGAACTAACTGATTAAGCTTTGTCAAGTCCCTGCACTGAGCATAAAGGATTGCAGCCACTAAGGAGGTGTGCTGGGCCTGGCAATACGCATAGAGAGAGCATACAGAGAGCAGGAGACATGAAACAAAGCCAGCACGCACACACTCACACTGAGCCAGCATCGCACACAGCCCCAATGAGCCAGCCTTCGCACACAGCCCCAATGAGCCAGCATCGCACAGAGCCCCAATGAGCCAGCATCGCACAGAGCCCCAATGAGCCAGCATCGCACACAGCCCCAATGAGCCAGCATCGCACACAGCCCCAATGAGCCAGCATCGCACACAGCCCCAATGAGCCAGCATCGCACACAGCCCCAATGAGCCAGCATCGCACACAGCCCCAATGAGCCAGCATCGCACACAGCCCCAATGAGCCAGCATCGCACACAGCCCCAATGAGCCAGCCTTCGCACACAGCCCCAATGAGCCAGCATCGCACACAGCCCCAATGAGCCAGCCTTCGCACACAGCCCCAATGAGCCAGCATCGCACAGAGCCCCAATGAGCCAGCATCGCACACAGCCCCAATGAGCCAGCATCGCACACAGCCCCAGTGAGCCAGCATCGCACACAGCCCCAATGAGCCCGCATCGCACACAGCCCCAATGAGCCAGCATCGCACACAGCCCCAATGAGCCAGAATCGCACACAGCCCCAATGAGCCAGCTGCCATGGGCCTATTGGTTCTTATTGTCCCACTATTAGTACTTTCTATATATAACCCCAATCTATTGATTTCTCTTCATTTGCAAAGTATGCATTGGCTGTGCCTTGTCTGAACTGGATTACGATGTCATTTGCCGAATGTTTAATATAAATCTCATGAACTGGTGATTTTCAATGTCTTTTTGGTGTAAATTCCAAAGCTTGCAATGGGTGGGAGGACTCGGTGTGCCCACCATGGCTGTATATTGTTCACACTCTGCATGCAGCCAGCAGATATTCACACATTAACCCTGGAAATTTACATCATGATGGGAGCTCTTATCTGGCCGCCATATTGACTCCTGGCAATGATGATGGATCCTCTCACCCTTAGGTCCTTTAATGAGTTTGATCTCGATGATTTTCTCTGATGCTGGTTTTCTGCGCATGACGTAGAGACGCACTATGGATCCTGCGTCCTTCAGTGCCTCCACTGCTGTGCTGTGCGTCACCTCACGCACGTCCACCTCATTCACAAACAGAATGCTGTCATTAACCCTACAAAAAGGGAGATAACCACGTGAGGGAGAGAACCACATGAGTGAGAGAGCAGGGAGGGAACCACGTGAGAGAGAGCAGGAGAGCAGGGAGGGAACCACGTGAGAGAGAGAGCAGGGAGGGAACCACGTGTGAGAGAGAGAGCAGGGAGGGAACCACGTGAGAGAGAGAGAGAGAGAGAGCAGGGAGGGAACCACGTGAGAGAGAGCAGGAGAGCAGGGAGGGAACCACGTGAGAGAGAGAGAGAGAGAGAGCAGGGAGGGAACCACGTGAGAGAGAGAGAGAGCAGGGAGGGAACCACGTGAGAGAGAGCAGGAGAGCAGGGAGGGAACCACGTGAGAGAGAGAGAGAGAGAGCAGGGAGGGAACCACGTGAGAGAGAGAGAGAGCAGGGAGGGAACCACGTGAGAGAGAGCAGGAGAGCAGGGAGGGAACCACGTGAGAGAGAGAGAGAGAGAGCAGGGAGGGAACCACGTGAGAGAGAGTGAGAGCAGGGAGGGAACCACGTGAGAGAGAGTGAGAGAGAGCAGTGAGGGAACCACGTGAGAGAGAGCAGGAGAGCAGGGAGGGAACCACGTGAGAGAGAGAGAGAGAGCAGGGAGGGAACCACGTGACAGAGAGAGCAGGAGAGCAGGGAGGGAACCACGTGAGAGAGAGAGAGAGAGGGGAGGGAACCACGTGAGAGAGAGCAGGAGAGCAGGGAGGGAACCACGTGAGAGAGAGCAGGAGAGCAGGGAGGGAACCACGTGAGAGAGAGAGAGAGAGCAGGGAGGGAACCACGTGAGAGAGAGAGAGAGAGCAGGGAGGGAACCACGTGAGAGAGAGAGAGCAGGGAGGGAACCACGTGAGAGAGAGCAGGAGAGCAGGGAGGGAACCACGTGAGAGAGAGAGAGAGAGAGAGAGCAGGGAGGGAACCACGTGAGAGAGAGAACCACATGAGTGAGAGAGCAGGGAGGGAACCACGTGAGAGAGAGCAGGGAGGGAACCATGTGAGAGAGAGAGAGAGAGAGAGCAGGGAGGGAACCACGTGAGAGAGAGCAGGGAGGGAACCACGTGAGAGAGAGCAAGGAGGGAACCACGTGAGAGAGAGAGAGAGAGAGCAGGGAGGGAGCCACGTGAGAGAGAGAGAGAGAGCAGGGAGGGAACCAGCTGAGAGAGAGAGAGAGAGAGCAGGGAGGGAACCATGTGAGAGAGAGCAAGGAGGGAACCACGTGAGAGAGAGAGAGAGAGAGAGAGCAGGGAGGGAACCACGTGAGAGAGGAGCGATACAATGCCACTTATTACATCACCAAGAGCGATATAACGCCACTTATTACATCACCAAGAGCGATATAACGCCACTTGTTACATCACCAGGAGCGATATAACGCCACTTGTTACATCACCAGGAGCGATATAATGCCACTTATTACATCACCAAGAGCGATATAACGCCACTTATTACATCACCAAGAGCGATATAACGCCACTTATTACATCACCAAGAGCGATATAACGCCACTTATTACATCACCAGGAGCGATATAACGCCACTTATTACATCACCAAGAGCGATATAACGCCACTTATTACATCACCAAGAGCGATATAACGCCACTTGTTACATCACCAGGAGCGATATAACGCCACTTATTACATCACCAAGAGCAATATAACGCCACTTATTACATCACCAAGAGCGATATAACGCCACTTATTACATCACCAGGAGCGATATAACACCACTTATTACATCACCAAGAGCGATATAACGCCACTTATTACATCACCAGGAGCGATATAACGCCACTTATTACATTACCAGGAGTGATATAACGCCACTTATTACATCACCAAGAGCGATATAACGCCACTTATTACATCACCAAGAGCGATATAACGCCACTTATTACATCACCAGGAGCGATATAACGCCACTTATTACATCACCAGGAGCGATATAACGCCACTTATTACATTACCAGGAGTGATATAACGCCACTTATTACATCACCAAGAGCGATATAACGCCACTTATTACATCACCAAGAGCGATATAACGCCACTTATTACATCACGAAGAGCGATATAACGCCACTTATTACATCACCAAGAGCGATATAACGCCACTTAGTGGATTACGTGCACAGCTTTCCATGGGAGAGGAATATGCGACACGGTAGTCATGCAGTGAGTATGGAGGATACATTGTGGATATGGACTGGGTGAAACAGACCGGTCACATACACAGTGCTAGATACCTGAGCCGCCCATCCTGAGCTGCTGCTCCACCTGGAATGATTTTGGTGATGAAGATACTGGGGTCATCTCCTACATGGGGATTATCTGTACCCCCAGCTATGCTGAACCCCAACCCTGAGTTCCCCTGAAAGAAAAGGAGAGGGACAGGAAGGAGGTGCATTGATCAAAAAGAAGAAAAGCAACAGTTACATATTACTATTCATAATGAGAAAAATGTACAGAATGAAAGAAAGGAGGAGAGGAGAGAGAATGAAAGAAAGGAGGAGAGGAGAGAATGAAAGAAAGGAGGAGAGGAGAGAGAATGAAAGAATGGAGGAGAGAGAATGAAAGAATGGAGGAGAGAGAATGCAAGAATGGAGGAGAGAGAATGCAAGAATGGAGGAGAGAGAATGAAAGAATGGAGGAGAGATAATGCAAGAATGGAGGAGAGAGAATGAAAGAATAGAGGAGAGAGAATGCAAGAATGGAGGAGAGAGAATGAAAGAATGGAGGAGAGAGAATACAAGAATGGAGGAGAGAGAATGAAAGAATGGAGGGGAGAGAATGAAAGAATGGAGGAGAGAGAATGAAAGAATGGAGGAGAGAGAATGAAAGAATGGAGGAGAGAGAATGAAAGAATGGAGGAGAGATAATGCAAGAATTGAGGAGAGAGAATTAAAGAATGGAGGAGAGAATGAAAGAATGGAGGAGAGAGAATGAAAGAATGGAGGAGAGAGAATGAAAGAATGGAGGAGAGAGAATGAAAGAATGGAGGAGAGAGAATGAAAGAATGGAGGAGAGAGAATTAAAGAATGAAGGAGAGAGAATGAAAGAATGGAGGGGAGAGAATGAAAGAATGGAGGGGAGAAAATGAAAGAATGGAGGGGAGAGAATGAAAAAATGGAGGGGAGAGAATTAAAGAATGTAAGAAGGAGAATGACAGAATGTAGGGGAGAGAATGAAAGAATGGAGGAGAGGAGAGAATGAAAGTATGGAGGGGAGAGAATGAAAGAACGGAGGAGAGAGAATTAACGAAAGGAGGAGAGCGAATTAAAGAATGGAGGGGAGAGAATGAAAGAATGGAGGAGAGGAGAGAATGAAAAAATGGAGGAGAGAGAATGAAAGAAAGGAGGAGAGGAGAGAATGAAAAAATGGAGGAGAGGAGAGAATGAAAGAATGGAGGAGAGAGAATGAAAGAAAGGAGGAGAGGAGAGAATGAAAAAATGGAGGAGAGAGAATTAAAGAAAGGAGGAGAGAGAATGAAAGAATGGAGGAGAGAATGAAAAAATGGAGGAGAGAGAATGAAAGAATGGAGGAGATAGAATGAAAGAAAGGAGGAGAGAGAATGAAAGAATGGAGGAGAGGAGAGAATTAAATAATGGAGGAGAGAGAATGAAAGAATGGAGGAGAGAGGATGAAAGAATGGAGGGGAGAGAATGAAAAAATAGAGGGGAGAGAATGAAAGAAAGGAGGAGAGAGAATGAAAGAATGGAGGAGAGAGAATGAAAGAAAGGAGGTGAGAGAATGAAAGAAAGGAGGTGAGAGAATGAAAGAATGGAGGAGAGGAGAGAATGAAAGAATGGAGGAGAGAGAATGAAAGAATGGAGGAGAGAGGATGAAAGAATGGAGGAGAGAGAATGCAAGAATGGAGGAGAGAGAATGCAAGAATGGAGGAGAGAGAATGAAAGAATGGAGGAAGGAGAATGAAAGAATGTAGGGGAGAGAATGAAAGAATGGAGGAGAGGAGAGAATGAAAGAATGAAGGAGAGAGAATGAAAGAATGGAGGAGAGAGGATGAAAGAATGGAGGGGAGAGAATGAAAAAATGTAGGGGAGAGAATGCAAGAAAGGAGGAAGGAGAATGAAAGAATGGAGGGGAGAGAATGAAAGAATGAAGGAAGGAGAATGAAAGAATGTAGGGGAGAGAATGAAAGAATGGAGGAGAGAGAATTAAAGAAAGGAGGAGAGAGAATGAAAGAATGGAGGAGAGAGAATGAAAGAATGGAGAAGAGAAGAGAATGACAGAATGAAGGAGAGAGAATGAAAGAATGGAGGAGAGAGGATGAAAGAATGGAGGGGAGAGAATGAAAAAATGGAGGGGAGAGAATGCAAGAAAGGAGGAAGGAGAATGAAAGAATGGAGGGGAGAGAATGAAAGAATGGAGGAAGGAGAATGAAAGAATGTAGGGGAGAGAATGAAAGAATGGAGGAGAGAGAATTAAAGAAAGGAGGAGAGAGAATTAAAGAATGAAGGAGAGAGAATGAAAGAATGAAGAGAGGAAAGAGAATGAGAATACATAGAAAAGAATAAAAGAACAGGGAAAAGAAAGAGAGAATGAAAGAGATAGGTAAAAGAATGGAAGAGAGGGACGTGAATAAGAGACCAGAGCACAGAGAGGAGAGAGTGAGAGAAAAGAAGTAAGGGAGAGAGAATGGAGAAGATGGGAGGGAATAAGTGAAGAAAAGGGAAATGGAGGAATAGAGAATGTGTGAAATGAATGGTTTTGAAATTAAAGGAGAGAAAAAAGGAGGAAAAAGGAAAGAAGGGAGAATGAGAAAGAAAAAATAAGACAGGGTGCAGAGCACATAGCGAGGGTGCCGAGCACATAGCGTGTTGGGAATTGTCAGCAACTGACGAGGGTGCCGAGCACATAGCGTGTTGGGAATTGTCAGCAACTGACGAGGGTGCCGAGCACATAGCGTGTTGGGAATTGTCAGCAACTGACGAGGGTGCCGAGCACATAGCGTGTTGGGAATTGTACATTTATTTGACGGATCATTTAAAATATGAAGATGAAAAACATATCTCACTCTCTCTAACGTGATCTCCTCGTATTCCATTTCAGCTTCCGTGCCGTTAACCTGCAACAAAAACACACAATTCGTACAATTACACAATTCTTCTGACTGTCTCAATCTGCAGACACATAGCGCCCATTGTCTGTGTCACTGTGTCACCCTGCGGGGGAGGGACAGTCTCATAGCGCCCCCTGTCTGTGTCACTGTGTCACCCTGCGGGGGGAGGGACAGGCTCATAGCGCCCCCTGTCTGTGTCACTGTGTCACCCTGCGGGGGGAGGGACAGGCTCATAGCGCCCCCTGTCTGTGTCACTGTGTCACCCTGCGGGGGGAGGGACAGTCTCATAGCGCCCCCTGTCTGTGTCACTGTGTCATCCTGCAGGGGGAGGGACAGGCTCATAGCGCCCCCTGTCTGTGTCACTGTGTCACCCTGCGGGGGGAGGGACAGACTCATAGCGCCCCCTGTCTGTGTCACTGTGTCACCCTGCAGGGGGAGGGACAGTCTCATAGCGCCCCCTGTCTGTGTCACCCTGCAGGGGGAGGGACAGACTCATAGCGCCCCCTGTCTGTGTCACTGTGTCACCCTGCGGGGGGAGGGACAGACTCATAGCGCCCCCTGTCTGTGTCACTGTGTCACCCTGCAGGGAGAGGGACAGTCTCATAGCGCCCCCTGTCTGTGTCACTGTGTCACCCTGCGGGGGGAGGGACAGTCTCATAGCGCTCCCTGTCTGTGTCACTGTGTCATCCTGCAGGGGGAGGGACAGTCTCATAGCGCCCCCTGTCTGTGTCACTGTGTCACCCTGCGGGGGGAGGGACAGTCTCATAGCGCCCCCTGTCTGTGTCACTGTGTCATCCTGCAGGGGGAGGGACAGTCTCATAGCGCCCCCTGTCTGTGTCACTGTGTCACCCTGCGGCGGGAGGGACAGACTCATAGCGCCCCCTGTCTGTGTCCCTGTGTCACCCTGCGGGGAGGAGGGACAGACTCATAGCGCCCCCTGTCTCTGTCACTGTGTCACCCTGCAGGGGGAGGGACAGACTCATAGCGCCCCCTGTCTGTGTCACTGTGTCACCCTGCGGGGGGAGGGACAGACTCATAGCGCCCCCTGTCTGTGTCACTGTGTCACCCTGCAGGGGGAGGGACAGTCTCATAGCACCCCCTGTCTCTGTCCCTGTGTCACCCTGCAGGGGGAGGGACAGTCTCATAGCGCCCCCTGTCTGTGTCCCTGTGTCACCCTGCGGGGGGAGGGACAGACTCATAGCGCCCCCTGTCTGTGTCCCTGTGTCACCCTGCGGGGGGAGGGACAGTCTCATAGCGCCCCCTGTCTGTGTCCCTGTGTCACCCTGCAGGGGGAGGGACAGTCTCATAGCGCCCCCTATCTGTGTCCCTGTGTCACCCTGCGGGGGGAGGGACAGTCTCATAGCGCCCCCTGTCTGTGTCCCTGTGTCACCCTGCGGGGGGAGGGACAGTCTCATAGCGTCCCCTGTCTGTGTCACTGTGTCACCCTGCAGGGGGAGGGACAGACTCATAGCGCCCCCTGTCTGTGTCCCTGTGTCACCCTGCAGGGGGAGGGACAGACTCATAGCGCCCCCTGTCTGTGTCACTGTGTCACCCTGCAGGGGGAGGGACAGACTCATAGCGCCCCCTGTCTGTGTCACTGTGTCACCCTGCGGGGGGAGGGACAGACTCATAGCGCCCCCTGTCTGTGTCACTGTGTCACCCTGCAGGGGGAGGGACAGTCTCATAGCGCCCCCTGTCTGTGTCACTGTGTCACCCTGCAGGGAGAGGGACAGACTCATAGCGCCCCCTGTCTGTGTCACTGTGTCACCCTGCGGGGGGAGGGACAGTCTCATAGCGCCCCCTGTCTGTGTCACTGTGTCACCCTGCAGGGGGAGGGACAGACTCATAGCGCCCCCTGTCTGTGTCACTGTGTCACCCTGCGGGGGGAGGGACAGACTCATAGCGCCCCCTGTCTGTGTCACTGTGTCACCCTGCGGGGGGAGGGACAGTCTCAAAGCGCCCCCTGTCTGTGTCACTGTGTCACCCTGCAGGGGGAGGGACAGACTCATAGCGCCCCCTGTCTGTGTCACTGTGTCACCCTGCAGGGGGAGGGACAGACTCATAGCGCCCCCTGTCTGTGTCACTGTGTCACCCTGCGGGGGGAGGGACAGACTCATAGCGCCCCCGGTCTGTGTCACTGTGTCACCCTGCGGGGGGAGGGACAGTCTCATAGCGCCCCCTGTCTGTGTCACTGTGTCACCCTGCGGGGGGAGGGACAGTCTCAAAGCGCCCCCTGTCTGTGTCACTGTGTCACCCTGCAGGGGGAGGGACAGACTCATAGCGCCCCCTGTCTGTGTCACTGTGTCACCCTGCAGGGGGAGGGACAGACTCATAGCGCCCCCTGTCTGTGTCACTGTGTCACCCTGCAGGGGGGGGACAGACTCATAGCGCCCTGTCATTGTGTCACCATGCACGAGGGACAGACTCATAGCGCCCCCTGTCTGTGTCACTGTGTCACCCTGCTGGGGGAGGGACAGTCTCATAGCGCCCCCTGTCTGTGTCACTGTGTCACCCTGCAGGGGGAGGGACAGACTCATAGCGCCCCCTGTCTGTGTCACTCTGCGGGGGGAGGTACAGACTCATAGCGCCCCCTGTCTGTGTCACTGTGTCACCCTGCTGGGGGAGGGACAGTCTCATAGCGCCCCCTGTCTGTGTCACTGTTAACTATTACTCACATACGCCGGTGCTTCCAACGTGTCCGTGTTCACAATTACAGGAGGGGAACTGGCCTGAAAAATCGAATCACTGTGTTATTATTCCAGCATATTTTAACATTAAATGGTCACTCTGAGCACTATAACCAATATTGCAGTAGTTATGGTGTGAGGATTCTATAGACAATGTCCCTCTGATATTTATTAAACCTTTCCCAAACGTGTGACAAAATGGTTGCTGGCAAAGTCAAAGCTCAGACGTTTTGGTTCTCAGAATATTCGTATATATTGCAGATTGTGAGCTCTGGGAACAAGCTAAACCGCCTGACAACTACTCACTGCTACACGTGCATACGCCGGATACACAATAAAACAACGTTTCGGTGTTATTTTACTAAAATGAGAATTATAGGGAATTCAAAGGGACACCCAGAGCATGTCATCTCATTGAAGAGGCAGAGTCCTGCTAAACGGTAATGTTTCTATTACTGTGCTGACACCGCCTCTAGGTTCTGTGTACCACACTGCAACTACAGCCACTTCCTGCATCCTCATGTAGTTTACATTTGTGACAAGACGCCGGATGTCCTCACGCTCTGTGTCTTCTAAATACCCAGAGGAAAGCATTGAGGGGGTGCTGTAATAACACACTGAGCTGTAATAACACACTGAGCTGTAATAACACACTGAGCTGTAATAATACACTGAGCTGTAATAACACACTGAGCTGTAATAGCACACTGAGCTGTAATAACACACAGAGCTGTAATAATACACAGAGCTGTAATAACACACTGAGCTGTAATAAAGCACTGAGCTGTAATAATACACTGAGCTGTAATAACACAATGAGCTATAATAATATACTGAGCTGTAATAATACACAGAGCTGTAATAATACACTGAGCTGTAATAATACACATAGCTGTAATAACACACTGAGCTGTAATAATACACATAGCTGTAATAATACACTGAGCTGTAATAATACACATAGCTGTAATAATACACTGAGCTGTAATAATACACAGAGCTGTAATAATACACTGAGCTGTAATAACACACTGAGCTGTAATAATACACAAAGCTGTAATAACACACTGAGCTGTAATAACACACTGAGCTGTAATAATACACAAAGCTGTAATAATACACATAGCTGTAATAATACACTGAGCTGTAATAATACACATAGCTGTAATAATACACTGAGCTGTAATAATACACAGAGCTGTAATAATACACTGAGCTGTAATAACACACTGAGCTGTAATAATACACAAAGCTGTAATAACACACTGAGCTGTAATAACACACTGAGCTGTAATAACACACTGAGCTGTAATAATACACATAGCTGTAATAATACACTGAGCTGTAATAATACACAAAGCTGTAATAATACACCGAGCTGTAATAATACACCGAGCTGTAATAATACACAAAGCTGTAATAATACACCGAGCTGTAATAATACAATAAGCTGTAATAACACACTGAGCTGTAATAATACAATAAGCTGTAATAATACACAAAGCTGTAATAATACACCGAGCTGTAATAATACAATAAGCTGTAATAATACAGAGAGCTGTAATAATACACGGAGCTGTAATAATACACGGAGCTGTAATAATACAATAAGCTGTAATAATACACAGAGCTGTAATAATACACAGAGCTGTAATAATACACAGAGCTGTAATAACACACAGAGCTGTAATAATATAATAAGCTGTAATAATATAATAAGCTGTAATAATACACTGAGCTGTAATAACACACAGAGCTGTAATAACACACAGAGCTGTAATAATACACTGAGCTGTAATAATACACTGAGCTGTAATAATACACTGAGCTGTAATAACACACAGAGCTGTAATAACACACAGAGCTGTAATAATACACTGAGCTGTAATAACACACTGAGCTGTACTAATACAATAAGCTGTAATAATACACTGAGCTGTAATAATACAATAAGCTGTAATAATACACAGAGCTGTAATAATACACAGAGCTGTAATAACACACTGAGCTGTAATAATACAATAAGCTGTAATAATACACTGAGCTGTAATAATACAATAAGCTGTAATAATACACAGAGCTGTAATAATACACAGAGCTGTAATAATACACAGAGCTGTAATAACACACTGAGCTGTAATAAAACACTGAGCTGTAATAATACACTGAGCTGTAATAATACACCGAGCTGTAATAATACACCGAGCTGTAATAACACAATGAGCTATAATAATATACTGAGCTGTAATAATACACTGAGCTGTAATAATACACTGAGCTGTAATAATACAATGAGCTATAATAATATACTGAGCTGTAATAATACAATGAGCTGTAATAATACACTGAGCTGTAATAACACACTGAGCTGTAATAATACAATAAGCTGTAATAATACACTGACCTGTAATAACACAATGAGCTGTAAAAATACAATAAGCTGTAATAATATACTGAGCTGTAATACAATGAGCTGTATTAATACACTGAGCTGTAATAACAAAATGAGCTGTAATAACAGAATGAGCTGTAATAATACAATAAGCTGTAATAATACACTGAGCTGTAATAATACAATGAGATGTAATAATACACTGAGCTGTAATAACACAATGAGCTATAATTACACAATGAGCTGTAATAATACAATAAGCTGTAATAAGACACTGAGCTGTAATCATACAATAAGCTGTAATAATACACTGAGCTGTAATCATACACTGAGCTGTAATAACACAATAAGCTGTAATAATACACTGGCCTGTAATAACACAATGAGCTGTAATAATACAATAAGCTGTAATAATATACTGAGCTGTAATAATATACTGAGCTGTAATACAATGAGCTGTTTTAATACACTGAGCTGTAATAACACAATGAGCTGTAATAACACAATGAGCTGTAATAATACAATAAGCTGTAATAATACACTGAGCTGTAATAATACAATAAGCTGTAATAACACACTGAGCTGTAATAATACAATAAGCTGTAATAATACAATACGCTGTAATCATACACTGAGCTGTAATAACACACTGAGCTGTAATAATACACTGAGCTGTAATGATACAATGAGCTGTAATAATACAATGAGCTGTAATAATACACTGAGCTGTAATAATACAATGAGCTGTAATAACACACAGAGCTGTAATAACACACTGAGCTGTATTAATACACTGAGCTGTAATAAAACAATGAGCTGTAATAAAACAATGAGCTGTAATAATACACTGACCTGTAATAACACAATGAGCTGTAAAAATACAATAAGCTGTAATAATATACTGAGCTGTAATACAATGAGCTGTATTAATACACTGAGCTGTAATAACAAAATGAGCTGTAATAACAGAATGAGCTGTAATAATACAATAAGCTGTAATAATACACTGAGCTGTAATAATACAATAAGATGTAATAATACACTGAGCTGTAATAACACAATGAGCTATAATTACACAATGAGCTGTAATAATACAATAAGATGTAATAAGACACTGAGCTGTAATCATACAATAAGCTGTAATAATACACTGAGCTGTAATCATACACTGAGCTGTAATAACACAATAAGCTGTAATAATACACTGACCTGTAATAACACAATGAGCTGTAATAATACAATAAGCTGTAATAATATACTGAGCTGTAATAATATACTGAGCTGTAATACAATGAGCTGTTTTAATACACTGAGCTGTAATAACACAATGAGCTGTAATAACACAATGCGCTGTAATAATACAATAAGCTGTAATAATACACTGAGCTGTGATAATACAATGAGATGTAATAATACACTGAGCTGTAATAACACAATGAGCTATAATTACACAATGAGCTGTAATAATACAATAAGCTGTAATAATACACTGAGCTGTAATAATACAATGAGATGTAATAATACACTGAGCTGTAATAACACAATGAGCTATAATTACACAATGAGCTGTAATAATACAATAAGCTGTAATAATACACTGAGCTGTAATAATACAATGAGATGTAATAATACACTGAGCTGTAATAACACAATGAGCTATAATTACACAATGAGCTGTAATAATACAATAAGCTGTAATAATACACTGAACTGTAATAACACAATGAGCTGTAATAACACACTAAGCTGTAATAATACAATGAGCTGTAATAATACAATAAGCTGTAATAATACACTGAGCTGTGTGTGAAGAATCACCCTCCACTCATTCGGTTCTCTCCCTCCCTGCTACTTTATTCGTTGGATTTATTACCTTTATTGCTGGTTCATTCGTTACTTTCATTTCGGTAATTTCCCTTGTTCGGTAAAATAGCCATCTTACCGAACGAGGACCACCCTGGGTAGCAATTAGAACTTAGAACTCTGAGTAACTGCACGAAAACCACGGAAAAAAGTTAAATAATTGTCCCGAGGTGGCCGCCATTTCGGCATACGAACACGTGGTGAGAACAATGGACAGCGGTCATCTTAACTCCCGAACGGCGGCCAGAGGGACTTGGTCGTCGAGTGCCTGGAACTGTTTTCGGCATGGCACTCGACGAACACCCGGTCGCCCTCTGGAAGTTCCATACGAACCACTTCTAAATACGGCAGAAGAACGGCGTTCGGGAGTTTGAAACAGACGAACGAGGGAAGCATTCTAAAAGAACCAGATTAAAGATATCTACAGCGGTTTTCGTGAAAATTTAATCTGATCGGAGACCGGCTCTTGCCACTGATTCTATGGAGTCGGCTACAATCTCGTGGCGAGCCGGTCAAACTTCCACACGGTATAACTAAAAAAATACAGAGCGGATTCTCACGAATTCTAAATATGTTGCTCACATTACCCTCAGCTACCCAGGGATATGGGTAGGTTTTATATTAATATGTTATGTATAAAGTATATTTTTAAGAATTGTGAAAAATTTTAACTTTTCTGGCCAGTAGATATGCTGCTCAAATTCAATTATCTAGCAGGCCCCGGGGAGATAGCGCAGCTAAGCGGACAAGGGCACATGTAGGAGTGTGGGGATAGATGCATAGCATTGGTTGGAAAGAGTCTATGGGTGGGATTATGTTCTGTGTAAGACAGTGTGGGGGAGGTCTTACCTCAGTGCCACTTGGGATTCGGGCCAGCAAACAGCTTCCCTCCCGCCCGCCCTATTAGTATATTTAGTCGCAGCTAGCCGGGGGTATGTCCTTGCCAATTGAGTTTGAGGTTACGTTTAAGTAGATGGAATGAGATGAACAAGTTTTTTAAGGTCTCAAACCTCCCCTGCTCCAAAGGTTTAACTTTAGGTTGCCTGAGGTCTCGTGCCCATCGAGCGTGGATAAGGTCGGCTGATGGCGGGCATTGGAAGGATTTTTTATGACGAGGGGGGAGGTGAGAGGGAGTGGTGATTAGGAACCACTCCAGGTTTTTATTGGCAAGGACGGTTGGGTCACTGTATAACACTATGGGTGGAGTTATATATGTATATATGTTAATTTATGCTTATTTATGTCTAACGTTTTGGTTACAGAAAAGAAGAGATTTAATAAATAAAGTTATGGATGTGTTATGCAGTAATTTAGTTTGTGATAATAAATGCTGTGGCCTGTGTCATCCATACTAAGTGGTCTGTCGTTACTGGGGGGGTTTAATGGGGTTAGATTTTGTTCTAGGCTGCATCGCGATTCCCCACTACGTACATACATGGCCCAGAGGAGGAGTCTGCTATTCTATAAATTGAATGCCTGTTGCTTCCAGTAAATCAGTCTTATTCCAGCATTAAGCTTTGGCTAATGTGTGGAGTATTCGGCGACACCAGTGATTTATTACTCTGTGGATTACTTGGCGATTATATTTTATGGGAAAAAGAGAATGATTGACGGGTCACATGATTATACCGTCACACTGTAAGAATGCATTGAGCTGTAATAATACATTGAGCTGTAATAACACACTGAGCTGTAATAACACAATAAGCTGTAACACACTGAGCTGTAATAATACAATTAGCTGTAAGAACATACTGAGCTGTACTAATACACTGAGCTGTAATAATACAAAAAGCAGTAATAATACACTGAGCTGTAATAACACACTGAGCTGTAATAACACAATAAGCTGTAACACTGAGTTGTAATAATACAATTAGCTGTAATAACATACTGAGCTGTACTAATACACTGAGCTGTAATAATACAATAAGCTGTAATAATACACTGAGCAGTAATAATACACTGAGCAGTAATAATACACTGAGCTGTAATAATACAATAAGCTGCAATAACACACTGAGCTGTAATAATACACTGAGCTGTACTAATACACTGAGCTGTAATAATACAATAAGCTGTAATAATACACTGAGCTGTAATAATACAATAAGCTGTAATAATACAATGAGCAGTAATAATACACTGAGCTGTAATAATACAATAAGCTGCAATAACACACTGAGCTGTAATAATACACTGAGCTGTAATAATACATTGAACTGTAATAATACACTGAGCTGTAATAATACAATGAGCAGTAATAATACACTGAGCTGTAATAATACAATAAGCTGCAATAACACACTGAGCTGTAATAATACACTGAGCTGTAATAATATAATAAGCTGTAATAATACAATGAGCAGTAATAATACATTGAACTGTAATAATACACTGAGCTGTAATAACACACTGAGCTGTAATATTGCAATCCAATCTGCCCTGCAGCTCTCTCTGCTATTCCTGTACTGACCCCGCACACAGCTCTGTCACTGCACCTCCATCCTGCCCTGCAGCTCTCTCTGCTATTCCTGTACTGACCCCACACACAGCTCTGTGACTACACCTCTATCCTGCCCCGCAGCTCTCTCTGCTATTCCTGTACTGACCCCACACACAGCTCTGTCACTGCACCTCCATCCTGCCCTGCAACTCTCTCTGCTATTCCTGTACTGACCCCACACACAGCTCTGTCACTGCACCTCCATCCTGCCCTGCAGCTCTCTCTGCTATTCCTGTACTGACCCCACACACAGCCCTGTCACTGCACCTCCATCCTGCCCTGCAGCTCTCTCTGCTATTCCTGTACTGACCCCACACACAGCTCTGTCACTGCACCTCCATCCTGCCCTGCAGCTCTCTCTGCTATTCCTGTACTGACCCCACACCCAGCTCTGTCACTACACCTCCATCCTGCCCTGCAGCTCTCTCTGCTATTCCTGTACTGACCCCACACACAGCTCTGTGACTGCCCCTCCATCCTGCCCTGCAGCTCTCTCTGCTATTCCTGTACTGACCCCACACACAGCTCTGTCACTGCACCTCCATCCTGCCCTGCAGCTCTCTCTGCTATTCCTGTACTGACCCCACACACAGCTCTGTGACTGCCCCTCCATCCTGCCCTGCAGCTCTCTCTGCTATTCCTGTACTGACCCCACACACAGCTCTGTCACTGCACCTCCATCCTGCCCTGCAGCTCTCTCTGCTATTCATGTACTGACCCCACACACAGCTCTGTCATTGCACCTCCATCCTGCCCTGCAGCTCTCTCTCTGCTATTCCTGTACTGACCCCACACACAGCTCTGTAACTGCACCTCCATCCTGCCCTGCAGCTCTCTCTGCTATTCATGTACTGACCCCACACACAGCTCTGTCACTGCACCTCCATCCTGCCCTGCAGCTCTCTCTGCTATTCCTGTACTGACCCCACACACAGCTCTGTCACTGCACCTCCATCCTGCCCTGCAGCTCTCTCTGCTATTCCTGTACTGACCCCACACACAGCTCTGTCACTGCACCTCCATCCTGCCCTGCAGCTCTCTGCTATTCCTGTATTGACCCCACACACAGCTCTGTCACTACACCTCCATCCAGCCCTGCAGCTCTCTCTGCTATTCCTGTACTGACCCCACACACAGCCCTGTCACTGCACCTCCATCCTGCCCTGCAGCTCTCTCTGCTATTCCTGTACTGACCCCACACACAGCTCTGTCACTACACCTCCATCCTGCCCTGCAGCTCTCTCTGCTATTGCTGTACTGACCCCACACACAGCTCTGTCACTGCACCTCCATCCTGCCCTGCAGCTCTCTCTGCTATTCCTGTACTGACCCTACACACAGCTCTGTCACTGCACCTCCATCCTGCCCTGCAGCTATCTCTGCTATTCCAGTACTGACCCCACACACAGCCCTGTCACTGCACCTCCATCCTGCCCTGCAGCTCTCTCTGCTATTCCTGTACTGACCCCACACACAGCTCTGTCACTACACCTCCATCCTACCCTGCAGCTCTCTCTGCTATTCCTGTACTGACCCCACACACAGCTCTGTCACTGCACCTCCATCCTGCCCTGCAGCTCTCTCTCTCTGCTATTCCTGTACTGACCCCACACACAGCTCTGTCACTGCACCTCCATCCTGCCCTGCAGCTCTCTCTGCTATTCCTGTACTGACCCCACACACAGCTCTGTCACTGCACCTCCATCCTGCCCTGCAGCTCTCTCTGCTATTCCTGTACTGACCCCACGCACAGCTCTGTCACTGCACCTCCATCCTGCCATGCAGCTCTCTCTGCTATTCCTGTACTGACCACACACACAGCTCTGTCACTGCACCTCCATCCTGCCCTGCAGCTCTCTCTGCTATTCCTGTACTGACCCCACACACAGCTCTGTCACTGCACCTCCATCCTGCCCTGCAGCTCTCTCTGCTATTCCTGTACTGACCCCACACACAGCCCTGTCACTGCACCTCCATCCTGCCCTGCAGCTCTCTCTGCTATTCCTGTACTGACCCCACACACAGCTCTGTCACTACACCTCCATCCTGCCCTGCAGCTCTCTCTGCTATTGCTGTACTGACCCCACACACAGCTCTGTCACTGCACCTCCATCCTGCCCTGCAGCTCTCTCTGCTATTCCTGTACTGACCCTACACACAGCTCTGTCACTGCACCTCCATCCTGCCCTGCAGCTATCTCTGCTATTCCAGTACTGACCCCACACACAGCCCTGTCACTGCACCTCCATCCTGCCCTGCAGCTCTCTCTGCTATTCCTGTACTGACCCCACACACAGCTCTGTCACTACACCTCCATCCTACCCTGCAGCTCTCTCTGCTATTCCTGTACTGACCCCACACACAGCTCTGTCACTGCACCTCCATCCTGCCCTGCAGCTCTCTCTCTCTGCTATTCCTGTACTGACCCCACACACAGCTCTGTCACTGCACCTCCATCCTGCCCTGCAGCTCTCTCTGCTATTCCTGTACTGACCCCACACACAGCTCTGTCACTGCACCTCCATCCTGCCCTGCAGCTCTCTCTGCTATTCCTGTACTGACCCCACGCACAGCTCTGTCACTGCACCTCCATCCTGCCCTGCAGCTCTCTCTGCTATTCCTGTACTGACCACACACACAGCTCTGTCACTGCACCTCCATCCTGCCCTGCAGCTCTCTCTGCTATTCCTGTACTGACCCCACACACAGCTCTGTCACTGCACCTCCATCCTGCCCTGCAGCTCTCTCTGCTATTCCTGTACTGACCCCACACACAGCTCTGTCACTGCACCTCCATCCTGCCCTGCAGCTCTCTGCTATTCCTGTACTGACCCCACACACAGCTCTGTTACTGCACCTCCATCCTGCCATTCAGCTCTCTCTGCTATTCCTATACTGACCCCACACACAGCTCTGTCACTGCACCTCCATCCTGCCCTGCAGCTCTCTCTGCTATTCCTGTACTTACCCCACACACAGCTCTGTCACTGCACCTCCATCCTGCCCTGCAGCTCTCTCTGCTATTCCTGTACTGACCCCACACCCAGCTCTGTCACTGCACCTCCATCCTGCCCTGCAGCTCTCTCTGCTATTCCTGTACTTACCCCACACACAGCTCTGTCACTGCACCTCCATCCTGCCCTGCAGCTCTCTCTGCTATTCCTGTACTGACCCCACACCCAGCTCTGTCACTACACCTCCATCCTGCCCTACAGCTCTCTGCTATTCCTGTACTGACCCCACACACAGCTCTGTCACTGCACCTCCATCCTGCCCTGCAGCTCTCGCTGCTATTCCTGTACTGACCCCACACACAGCTCTGTCACTGCACCTCCATCCTGCCCTGCAGCTCTCTCCACTATTCCTGTACTGACCCCCCACACAGCCCTGTCACTGCACCTCCATCCTGCCCTGCAGCTCTCACTGCTATTCCTTTACTGACCCCACACAGCTCTGTCACTGCACCTTCATCCTGCCCTGCAGCTCTCTCTGCTATTCCTGTACTGACACCACACACAACTCTGTCACTACACCTCCATCCTGCCCTACAGCTCTCTGCTATTCCTGTACTGACCCCACACACAGCTCTGTCACTGCACCTCCATCCTGCCCTGCAGCTCTCTCTGCTATTCCTGTACTGACCCCACACACAGCTCTGTCACTGCACCTCCATCCTGACCTGCAGCTCTCTCTGCTATACCCGCACTGACCCCACACACAGCTCTGTCACTGCACCTCCATCCTGCCCTGCAGCTCTCTCTGCTATTCCTGTACTTACCCCACACACAGCTCTGTCACTGCACCTCCATCCTGCCCTGCAGCTCTCTCTGCTATTCCTGTACTGACCCCACACACAGCTCTGTCACTGCACCTCCATCCTGCCCTACAGCTCTCTGCTATTCCTGTACTGACCCCACACACAGCTCTGTCACTGCACCTCCATCCTGCCCTGCAGCTCTCTGTGCTATTCCTGTACTGACCCCACACACAGCTCTGTCACTGCACCTCCATCCTGCCCTGCAGCTCTCTCCACTATTCCTGTACTGACCCCCCACACAGCCCTGTCACTGCACCTCCATCCTGCCCTGCAGCTCTCACTGCTATTCCTTTACTGACCCCACACAGCTCTGTCACTGCACCTCCATCCTGCCCTACAGCTCTCTGCTATTCCTGTACTGACACCACACACAACTCTGTCACTACACCTCCATCCTGCCCTGCAGCTCTCTCTGCTATTCCCGTACTGACCCCACACACAGCTCTGTCACTGCACCTCCATCCTGCCCTGTATCTCTCTCTGCTATTCCTGTACTGACACCCCACACAGCTCTGTCACTGCACCTCCATCCTGCCCTGCAGCCCTCTCTGCTATTCCTGTACTGACCCCACACACAGCCCTGTCACTGCACCTCCATCCTGTCCTGCAGCTCTCTCTGCTATTCCTGTACTGACCCCACACACAGCTCGGTCACTGCACCTCCATCCTGCCCTGCAGCTCTCTCTGCTATTCCTGTACTGACCCCACACACAGCTCTGTCACTGCACCTCCATTCTGCCCTGCAGCTCTCTCTGCTATTCCTTTACTGACCCCACACAGCTCTGTCACTGCACCTCAATCCTGCCCTACAGCTCTCTGCTATTCCTGTACTGACACCACACACAACTCTGTCACTACACCTCCATCCTGCCCTGCAGCTCTCTCTGCTATTCCCGTACTGACCCCACACACAGCTCTGTCACTGCACCTCCATCCTGCCCTGTATCTCTCTCTGCTATTCCTGTACTGACACCCCACACAGCTCTGTCACTGCACCTCCATCCTGCCCTGCAGCCCTCTCTGCTATTCCTGTACTGACCCCACACACAGCCCTGTCACTGCACCTCCATCCTGTCCTGCAGCTCTCTCTGCTATTCCTGTACTGACCCCACACACAGCTCGGTCACTGCACCTCCATCCTGCCCTGCAGCTCTCTCTGCTATTCCTGTACTGACCCCACACACAGCTCTGTCACTGCACCTCCATTCTGCCCTGCAGCTCTCTCTGCTATTCCTGCTTTGACCCCCTATGCACACTCATTGTTAACACCCACGCCTCCTCTTCACATTCTGTGACTGGGATACAGCATGCGAGCAGTGCGCAGGGATAAATCATTAATTATTGCTCTCTCTGCCAATATTCTGCAATATCTATTGTTTGTCCACCAACCGGGCGACATGTCAAGTCTTTTGCAAGAATCACCAGTACGTTGTGGCAAACTTCACGTCTAAACCACAGGTAAATGCATGTAGGGGCAAGACACAGGCTGTCAATCAGGAAGGGGTAAAATGTCAAGGCATAATTATACAGCTTTCATCTATCCTCCAACGAACACAGAATGCGTCTAAACAGTATAAATGGACTGACAAACCGGCTATAAAAACAAAGAATAATAAATAAATATAAAACACAAAACATAACCAAAGTACTGACCACATCCGTCCTACTAAGGCTGCCCTTCACATACTACAGAGCTGCCCCTCATGTACCATAGAGTTGCCTATCACATACCATAGAGTTGCCCATCACATACCATAGAGTTGCCCATCACATACCATAGAGCTGCCCCTCACATACCATAGAGCTGCCCCTCACATACCATAGAGCTGCCCATCACGTACCATAGAGTTGCCCATCACATACCATAGAGCTGCCCCTCATGTACTAGAGTTACCCCTCATGTACCATAGAGTTGCCCATCACATACCATAGAGTTGCCCATCACATACCATAGAGTTGCCTATCACATACCATAGAGCTGCCCCTCACATACCATAGAGCTGCCCATCACGTACCATAGAGTTGCCCATCACATACCACAGAGCTGCCCCTCACGTACCATAGAGCTTCCCCTCACGTACCATAGAGTTGCCCATCACATACCATAGAGCTGCCCCTCATGTACTAGAGTTACCCCTCATGTACCATAGAGTTGCCCATCACATACCATAGAGCTGCCCCTCACGTACCATAGAGCTTCCCCTCACGTACCATAGAGTTGCCCATCACATACCATAGAGCTGCCCCTCATGTACTAGAGTTACCCCTCATGTACCATAGAGTTGCCCATCACATACCATAGAGCTGCCCCTCACGTACTGTAGAGCTGCCCCTCACGTACTGTAGAGCCGCCTCTCACGTACTGTAGAACCGCCCCTCACGTACTGTAGAACCGCCCATCACATACTGTAGAGCTGCCCCTCACGTACTATAGAGCTGACCATCACATACCATAGAGCTGTCCTCACGTACTATAGAGCTGCCCCTCACGTACTATAGAGCTGCCCCTCACGTACCATATAGCTACTTATAGAGCTGCCCCTCACGTACTATAGAGCTGCCCCTCACGTACTATAGAGCTGCCCCTCACATACCATAGAGCTGCCCCTCACATACTATAGAGCTGCCCCTCACGTACCATAGAGCTGCCCCTCACGTACCATAGAGCTGCCCCTCACATACCATAGAGCTGCCCCTCACATACCATAGAGCTGCCCCTCACATACCATAGAGCTGCCCCTCACATACCATAGAGCTGCCCCTCACATACCATAGAGCTTCCCCTCGCGTACAATAGAGCTGCCCCTCAGTCTCCAACATTACCCCAGAGATCCCTCAATGTCCCCCCAAGTTTTTAATGTTAGTCTTCCTCTAAGAAAGATCCATTTATCACCCGACATACAGGAAGCAGCATTGCCACCATAAAATATATCGAACTAGATTGTGTGGCTATCTAATGGGTTATGGAGTTCTGTAGTGAGCCCAGACAGAGTCTGTGATGATCACTCTGGCTTTCCCTGCCTAGAACCTGATTTTCCGCAACATGACATTAGCTCCCTGTGCAGCCCAGTCTTTCACAGTACACTCCACGATCACTGAAGGCTGCTCAATGGGGGCCAGTAGGGCTTGTTTGTCATGTCTGGTTGCAGTTTTCTACCCGGCCCTTATTAAAGGCTGCAGAGGGGTTGAACTAATGTTGGGGTATTTAAAAAAAACTAAGAAAACTAAATACCCCAAATGCTATATTTGCTCTAAAAAGATTTCTGGTGTCACCCCTTAGCTTTGCATGGGGCCATTGGATCCCAAAGTGGTTGTTTCTTAAAAACATGTATCTACAGGTTTATTGTATTGAACAGGGCAGAATGTTGCGTTATGTCCAGGGTTCAGTACATTGGGTGAAATGGTAAAAACCCAACAAGTCAGGGGGCAAATTCCAGGAGAAAAGTATCTAAATCTTACCAGCTACCATTGACCACAATGTAAATCTCACTCTGTATGTAAGTATCTAATATTATTTCCCTGAATATTTCAGTACCTCCCCTCGATATCTCAGTACTTTCCTTTAAAATCTTTATACTTTCTTTGATATCGTAATACTGAATCTCAATACTATCTCAATACTATCCTTAGATATCTCTACACTTCCCCCTCGATATCTTTATACTCACTCGATATCTCTATACTACCCTTCAATATCTCCTCGATATCTTTACAATTCAGTCTATATCTCTATACTTCCCTTCTCAATATTTCTATACTTCACGAAGTAACACAATACTTCCCCTCAATATCGCAATACTTCACTCAGTATCTCAATACTTCATTCTGTAGCTCAATACTTCCCCTTGATATATTTATACATCCCCAAAGGCGTGCGCAGCGTATTGCATTAGGGTGTGCACCCTAAAGCACAAGCGGCGTATATATATATATATATATATATATATATATATATACACATATATACACACACAAAGCTGTGCGTGTGCTGTGTGAGGGTGCTGTTAGTGTGATGTGTGTGTGAGGGTGCTGGTAGTGTACTATGTGGGTGAGGGTGTTTGTGTGTGCGTGCTTGTGAGGGTGCTGTGAATGTACTGTGTGTCAGGGTGCTGTTTGTGTGTGTGTGTGCACTTGTGAGGGTGCTGTAAATGTACTGTGTGTGAGGGTGCTGTTTGTGTGTGAGGGTACTGTTAGTGTGCTGTGTGAGTGTGAGGGTGCTGTTTGTGTAATGTGTGTGTGCGGGTGCTGTGTGTGTGGGTGCTGTATGTGTGTGTGGGTGCTGTATGTGTGTTGGTGCTGTGTATGTGTGTTGGTGCTGTGTATGTGTGTGGGTGATGTGTGTGTGTGTGGGTGCTGTGTATGTCTGTGGGTGCTGTATGTGTGTATGTGCTGTGTGTGTCTGTGGGTGCTGTATGTGTGTGCTGTATGTGTGTGGGTGCTGTATGTGTGTGGGTGCTGTGTATGTCTGTGGGTGCTGTATGTCTGTGGGTGCTGAATGTGTGTTGGTGCTGTGTATGTGTGTGGGTGCTGTACCTGTGTAGGTGCTGTACGTGTGTAGGTGCTGTGTATGTGTGTAGGTGCTGTATGTGTGTAGGTTCTGTGTATGTGTGTAGGTGCTGTATGTGTGTAGGTGATGTGTATGTGTGTGGGTGCTGTGTATGTGTGTAGGTGCTGTATGTCTGTGGGTGCTGTATGTGTGTGGGTGCTGTGTATGTCTGTGGGTGTTGTATGTGTGTAGGTGCTGTGTATGTGTGTGGGTGCTGTGTATGTGTGTAGGTGCTGTATGTGTGTAGGTGCTGTGTATGTGTGTGGGTGCTGTGCATGTGTGTGGGTGCTGTGTATGTGTGTGGGTGCTGTGTATGTGTGTTTGTGCTGTATGTCTGTGGGTGCTGTATGTCTGTGGGTGCTGTGTATGTCTGTGGGTGCTGTATGTGTGTAGGTGCTGTGTATGTGTCTGGGTGCTGTGTATGTGTGTAGGTGCTCGGATAGCGCCGGCTCTGCATGGACCGACAGGGGGGATCCTGAGATCTCCCCTGCCGGTCTCAATACATAGGCGTGCCGCGGGGATTAGGGTGTGCCCAGGCACACCCGGCACACTCCGTGCGCACGCCTATGTACATCCCCTCAATATCTCAATACTTCACTTTGATATTGCTATACCTTCCTTTGATATATCTATACTTCCTCTTGATATCTTTATACTTCCCTTTGATATCTCTATACTTCCCTTCGATATCTCAATATTTCCCCTCGAAATCTCAATACTCTCTTATATCCGAACATTTTTCCATATTCCAACAATCCTCACCATATCCCAATACTTCCTACCATATCCCAATATACCCAACCACATCCCAATACTTCCCACCATATCCCTGTATTTCACTTCCTGTCT
Organism: Pelobates fuscus; assembly: GCF_036172605.1. Lineage (NCBI taxonomy): Eukaryota > Metazoa > Chordata > Amphibia > Anura > Pelobatidae > Pelobates > Pelobates fuscus. Next base: position 425,364,729 of record NC_086319.1, read on the forward strand.
CAACACTTCATACCATATCCCAATATTGTCAGGATCGGGACAGGGATCCAACACGCAGAATACAAACAGGAGCTAGGTACGTATACCGGACCTTAGAATGGCCGGACTAACGTAAGGAGAAAGCAAAGAATGGTCAGAGACAAGCCGAGGTCGAGGGAACGAGAGAACAGGTAAGCGAGAGACGAGACGAGGTCAAAGGACACGAGAGATATGCAGGAACGAAAGTACAAGCCGAGTCAGAACCAAAGAGACAATAGTAATAAGAGCACTGAGTGACCAGACAAGCTAGAACCACGACAGGGCAATGAACCATTACACACATCCCTATTTTATACCTAGCTCTTTGATTGATGACTCTGCCCCTGCCGAGCCCTGATTCGTTGTTCGGAACTAGATTGACAGGTCGGGACGTGATTGCCGTCATGACGTCGGCTCCTGAGCACCGCGTCATAAAAGGAAGCGGGGCTATCGCGGCCGGCGTGTAAACGGTTATGAGAGCTGTGAGGATTGGGTGAATCAGTCCCCCTGAGAGGACGGCCGTTAGAAAGTCTAACCTCCTCCGAGGTAGAGACTTCAGGTACCCTGACAGTACCCCCCCTCTCAGAAACGCCCACCGGGCGGAAGGAACCGGGGCGAGATGGAAAACGAGCATGAAATGCCCTGAGGAGACGAGGGGCATGCACATCTTCCCGGACCACCCAAGACCTTTCCTCAGGACCATAACCTTTCCAGTCAACAAGATATTGCACCCTCTCCCGAGAAACAAGAGAATCGAGAATGGAGTTGACTTCATACTCCTCCTGACCCTCAACCTGGACAGAACGAGGGGAGGACACAGCGGAGGAACATGAAAGGAATTCGGGATGCGCAGGGCAGGCAGAAGAGCCAGACGATACGCAACCGGGTTAATACGAGACAGAACCCTGTAAGGACCTATGTAACGAGGAGCAAATTTCATGGAGGGAACCTTCAAGCGGATGTTTCTGGAACTCAGCCATACCCTATCACACGGGGGGAAAAACGGAGCCACCCGTCTGCGTTTGTCAGCGTGTCGTTTGGACACCGTGGAATTATGAAGAAGGATACGTCGAGTCTGATCCCACAACTTCCTCAGATTGGCAACATGAACATCAACCGACGGTATCCCTTGGGAAGGGGAAACCGACGGAAGAACGGAAGGATGAAAACCATAATTCATGAAGAAGGGGCTAGAACGAGTAGAATCGCAAACGAGATTGTTGTGCGCAAACTCCGCCCAAGGAATCAGACCGACCCAATCGTCCTGGTGTTCAGAAACAAAACAACGCAAAAATTGTTCAACCTTTTGGTTGGTGCGTTCGGCAGCTCCGTTGGACTGGGGATGATAGGCAGAAGAAAAATTCAATTTGATGCCCAATTGAGAACAGAAGGACCTCCAAAACCGGGAAACAAATTGGGACCCTCTATCAGAAACAATTTCAGAAGGAATACCATGTAAACGAAAAATCTCCCTCGCGAAAATCTCAGCCAATTCGTGAGAAGAGGGCAATTTAGGCAGGGGTACAAAATGAGCCATTTTAGTAAACCTGTCAATCACCGTGAGGATAACAGTATGTTTTTTAGAAACAGGCAAATCAACAATGAAGTGCATAGCCAAACAAGACCATGGTTTCTCGGGAATTTCTAGGGGGTGCAAAAGCCCACATGGAAGCGTATGAGGTTGTTTAGTCCTCATACAGACCTCACATGCCCCGACGAAGTCCTTAACATCCTTACGTAACGAAGGCCACCAGAAATCTTTAGAAATCAGAGAACATGACTTGCGTATGCCAGGGTGTCCGGCAAATTTACTGTTATGAAAACACTGCAACAGTTCCAGTTGGAGTTCAGGAGGAACGAAGTACCGATCCCCAGGAACAAGTCTGGGAGCCAGATGCTGTACTTTCTTGATCTCAGCAAGCAACGGGGAGTGAATCTTGATGCTTGTGTTGGCAACAATATTACACTTGGGAACTACAGAAGAAAAAACCATATCAGACATAGTAGAAGGTTCATGTTGGCGGGACAATGCATCAGCCTTAGAGTTCTTAGAACCAGGTCTATAAGTGAGCACGTAGTTGAAATGAGTAAGGAACAAAGACTAACGAGCCTGCCTGGCGGACAAGCGCTTGGCTTCCCCTATATAGGACAAATTCTTGTGATCTGTCAAAATAGTAACCGGGTGTAAAGTCCCTTCCAACAAATGTCTCCATTCTTTTAAAGCCATAATGACCGCTAATAGTTCCCTGTCACCAATATCATATCTGCTTTCAGGCCCAGACAATTTCTTGGAAAAAAAATACATGGGTGCAGCGGTTTATTCAAACCTAGCCTTTGGGACAAGATAGCGCCTATACCCGTCTCTGAGGCGTCTACCTCGAGTAAAAAAGGCAAGGAGGTGTCAGAATGAACTAATATTGGTGCTGAGGCAAACTGTTCCTTGAGTGTACTGAAAGCCACAAGCGCCTCAGAAGACCAGGTCTTGGTATCAGCACCCTGTCTAGTCATGTTGGTAATAGGAGCAATAATAGAAGAGTACCCCTTAATGAAGCGCCTATAATAATTGGAGAATCCGATAAACCTCTGAATGGCCTTGAGTCCCTTGGGCAATGGCCAATCCAAAATTGATTGGAGTTTAACCGGGTCCATCCTAAACCCGTCTCCAGAAATAACGTAACCAAGAAAGTTTATCTGAGATTGGTCAAAGCTACACTTCTCCAATTTGCAGTACAAACCATGTTGTAGAAGCTTACGCAATACCCTTCTGACTTGTTTGTGGTGAGTCTCAGGCTCTCTAGAGTGTATTAGTATATCATCCAAATAGACTATAACACATTCATGTTGAAATTCCCTAAGAACCTCATTAATTAGGTCCTGGAATACAGCAGGAGCATTGCAAGGGCCGAAGGGCATTACCGTATACTCATAGTGACCCTAGCGGGTATTGAAAGCCGTCTTCCATTCGTCACCCTGCTGGATTCTCACTAAGTTATAAGCTCCCCTCAGATCTAACTTAGTAAAAATCTTGGAGCCTTTCAGGCGATCAAATAGCTCAGTAATCAAGGGAATAGGATAAGCATTTCTGATCATTATCTTATTCAACCCCGATAATCAATGCAAGGCCGTAGAGTGCCGTCTTTCTTATCTACAAAAAAGAAACCGGCCCCGGCTGGAGAAGAGGATCTCCTAATAAATCCCTTGTCTAGGTTCTCCCGTATGTATTCTTCTAAGACTAAGTTCTCCTTAGTGGATAGAGGATATACAGTACCCCTCGGAGGCATAGTACCAGGCAGAAGTCTAATCTTACAGTCAAAGGACCTGTGTGGGGGTAAAGTATCAGCCCTCTTTTTATCAAAGACTGCCTTTAAATCCAGGTACTGAGATGGTATCCGTAAATCTGTGGGCTGGTTAGAGTTACTTGGTGTGTCAACTACGCAAACCGGTGAGATTTTCTGTAAACAACCTCTCTGGCAACCCTGACCCCAGGAGACTCTCTCACCTTGTTCCCAATCAATAATAGGGTTATGCTTCTTAAGCCAGGGGTACCCCAAGACTATTGGAACTGAAGGAGATGAGATAAGCATGAGAGATATACCCTCCTCGTGTAAAATACCAATGGTTAACTTAACTGGTATAGTCTCACGAAAAATAACAGGGTCTGATAATGGTCTACCATCTATGGCCTCAACGGCCAAGGGTGTATCCCTTAGCTGAGATGGGATAGAGTGGTTCGTGACAAAGGCTTGGTCAATAAAGCTTTCAGCTGCTCCGGAATCTATTAATGCCATAGCATTAAGTACTCCCTTTTCCCTAGCTAAAGAAACAGGTAACAGAAGCCTATGATCCTTGTAATCATATGTAGAGGACACGATAGAAACACCCAAGGCCTGTCCTCTTGAGAAACTTAGGTGCAAGCGTTTCCCGGACGGTTAGGGCAATTTAGGCGTAGGTGACCTCTTACTCCACAATACATACACAGACCCTCCCTTCTCCTGTATTGTCTTTCACTTTCTGAGAGACGAGTGTTACCTATTTGCATAGGTTCTGGGAGAGCTAGAGTTGTAGATTCAGAATTCTGAAATGCGGGAGCTAGTCTTAAGGAAGGTCTATGAGTTCTATCTTGAGTGTTCTGCCTCTGTCTCATGCGTTCATCTATTCGAGAAATAAATGAAATTAATTCTTCCAAATTTTCAGGAAGATCTCTTGTGGCAACCTCGTCTAAGATCTCATCTGATAATCCGTTCAGAAATACGTCCATATAGGCCTGTTCATTCCACTTGACCTCTGCCGCCAAGGATCTGAACTCTAACGCATAATCCACAAGGGTTAGGCTATGCTGTCTAAGACGTAATAGTAGTCTAGCTGCACTGGCCTTTCTTCCTGGAGGGTCAAAAGTCCTCCTAAAAGTAGTGACAAATGCATTATAATTATAGACTAATGGATTATCATTTTCCCACAGAGGGTTAGCCCATCTAAGAGCTTTGTCAATGAGTAACGATATTATGAATCCAACCTTCGCCCTGTCTGTAGGGTAGGCGCGGGGTTGTAATTCAAAATGAATCCCTATCTGGTTTAGGAAACCTCGACAGGTATCCGGAGAACCGCCATAGCGTAACGGGGAAGTAACACGGGAAGAGGCTCCCACTGTGGCTACCTCTAAGCCTGTATTAACAAGAGAGATGGGTGGTGTACGCATCTCCTCTGATTGATTACTAGGATGGGATAGTAATGCTTGCAGCGCCAGAGCCATCTGGTCCATTCTATGGGCCATGGCTTCAAATCTCGAGTCAGGAGAACCAATCTGAGCGTTTGTACCTGCAGGATCCATTGGCCCTGTCGTAAAGTCAGGATCGGGACAGGGATCCAACACGCAGAATACAAACAGGAGCTAGGTACGTATACCGGACCTTAGAATGGCCGGACTAACGTAAGGAGAAAGCAAAGAATGGTCTGAGACAAGCCGAGGTCGAGGGAACGAAAGAACAGGTAAGCGAGAGACGAGCCGAGGTCAAAGGACACGAGAGATAAGCAGGAACGAAAGTACAAGCCGAGTCAGAACCAAAGAGACAATAGTAATAAGAGCACTGAGTGACCAGAAAGCTAGAACCACGACAGGGCAATGAACCATTACACACATCCCTATTTTATACCTAGCTCTTTGATTGATGACTCTGCCCCTGCCGAGCCCTGATTCGTTGTTCGGAACTAGATTGACAGGTCGGGACGTGATTGCCGTCATGACGTCGGCTCCTGAGCGCCGCGTCATAAAAGGAAGAAGGGCTATCGCAGCCGGCGTGTAAACGGTTATGAGAGCTGTGAGGATTGGGTGAATCAGTCCCCCTGAGAGGACGGCCGTTAGAAAGTCTAACCTCCTCCGAGGTAGAGACTTCAGGTACCCTGACAAATATCCCCTACTATATCACAAATTGTCCTACTATGTCCAAATAGTTCCCACTGTATCTCAACACTTCATACCATATCCCAATATCCCCTACTGTATCTCAATACGTCCTACCATATCTAAGTAGTTCCCACTGTATCCCAACACCTTATACCATATCCTAGTAAGTAAGAACCACCCGGGCACAATTAAATCTTCCTGAACACTCCAATCCTTTAACATAGCTGAATACAGAATGCACCTGTAATCATGGTTGCTGTGTGTTAAATGTATATGTGAATTTAAATATTACTTAGTATTTTTAATATTTTATTGTAACAATGCAGTGTTTGTGGACCCAGGACATACTTGAAAACAAAAGATATCTCAACGTATCCTTCATGGTAAAATATTTTATAAATAAATAATATTCTAATATTTCCACAATATACCAATATCTCCTAATATATCCCAATACTTCCTACCATACCACAATACCTTCCTACCATATCCAAATTCTTCCTACCATACCCCGATACCTTCCTTATCTTACCCCAATACTTCTTACCATATCTTAATATGTCCTACTATATCTCAATACCTTCTACCATACCCCAATACACATACCTACCATATTCCAATACTTCCCACCATATTCCAATACTTCCCACCATATCCCAATACTTCCCACCATATTCCAATACTTCCCACCATATTCCAATACTTCCCACCATATTCCAATACTTCCCACCATATTCCAATACTTCCCACCATATTCCAATACTTCCCACCATATTCCAATACTTCCCACCATATTCCAATACTTCCCACCATATTCCAATACTTCCCACCATATTCCAATACTTCCCACCATATTCCAATACTTACCACCATTTCCCAATATTTACCACCATTTCCCAATACTTCCTACGATATCCCAATCATTTCCACCATACCCCAATACATACCTACCATATTCCAATACTTCCCACCATATTCCAATACTTCCCACCATATTCCAATACTTCCCACCATATTCCAATACTTCCCACCATATTCCAATACTTCCCACCATATTCCAATACTTCCCACCATATTCCAATACTTCCCACCATACCCCAATACTTCCCACCATATTCCAATACTTCCCACCATATTCCAATACTTCCCACCATATTCCAATACTTCCCACCATATTCCAATACTTACCACCATTTCCCACTATTTACCACCATTTCCCAATATTTACCACCATTTCCCAATACTTCCTACGATATCCCAATCATTTCCACCATACCCCAATACATACCTACCATATTCCAATACTTACTACCTTCCTTACCGTACCCCAATACTTACTACCATATCCCAATAATTTCCACCATATCCCAATACTTCCCACCATATCCCAATACTTCCCACCATATCCCAATACTTCCCACCATATCCCAATATTTACCACCATTTCCCAATACTTCCCACCATATCCCAATACTTCCCACCATATCCCAATACTTCTCACCATTTCCCAATACTTCCCACCATTTCCCAATACTTACTACCATATCCCAATACTCACTACCATATCCCAATAATTTCCACCATATCCCAATAATTTCCACCATATCCCAATACTTCCCACCATTTCCCAATACTTCCCACCATTTCCCAATACTTACTACCATATCCCAATACTCACTACCATATCCCAATAATCTCCACCATATGCCAATAATTTCCACCATATCCCAATACTTCTCACCATATCCCAATACTTCCCACCATATCCCAATACTTCCCACCATATCCCAATACTTCCCACCATTTCCCAATACTTCCCACCATTTCCCAATACCCATTTCCCAATACTTCCCACCATTTCCCAATACTTCCCACCATATTCCAATACTTCCCACCATATTCCAATACTTCCCACCATATTCCAATACTTCCCACCATATTCCAATACTTCCCACCATATTCCAATACTTCCCACCATATTCCAATACTTCCCACCATATTCCAATACTTCCCACCATATTCCAATACTTCCCACCATACCCCAATACTTCCCACCATATTCCAATACTTCCCACCATATTCCAATACTTCCCACCATATTCCAATACTTCCCACCATATTCCAATACTTCCCACCATATTCCAATACTTACCACCATTTCCCACTATTTACCACCATTTCCCAATATTTACCACCATTTCCCAATACTTCCTACGATATCCCAATCATTTCCACCATACCCCAATACATACCTACCATATTCCAATACTTACTACCTTCCTTACCGTACCCCAATACTTACTACAATATCCCAATACTTTCCACCATATTCCAATACTTCCCACCATTTCCCAATACTTCCCACCATATTCCAATACTTACCACCATTTCCCACTATTTACCACCATTTCCCAATATTTACCACCATTTCCCAATACTTCCTACGATATCCCAATCATTTCCACCATACCCCAATACATACCTACCATATTCCAATACTTACTACATTCCTTACCGTACCCCAATACTTACTACAATATCCCAATACTTTCCACCATTTCCCAATACTTGCTACCATACCCCAATACTTACTACCATATCCCAATAATTTCCACCCTATCCCAATAATTTCCACCATTTCCCAATACTTCCCACCATATCCCAATACTTCCCACCATATCCCAATACTTACTACCATATCCCAATACTTCCCACCATATCCCAATATTTACCACCATTTCCCAATACTTCCCACCATATCCCAATACTTCCCACCATATTCCAATACTTCCCACCATATTCCAATACTTCCCACCATATTCCAATACTTCCCACCATATTCCAATACTTACCACCATTTCCCACTATTTACCACCATTTCCCAATATTTACCACCATTTCCCAATACTTCCTACGATATCCCAATCATTTCCACCATACCCCAATACATACCTACCATATTCCAATACTTACTACCTTCCTTACCGTACCCCAATACTTACTACAATATCCCAATACTTCCCACCATTTCCCAATACTTACTACCATATCCCAATACTTCCCACCATATCCCATTATTTACCACCATTTCCCAATACTTCCCACCATATCCCAATACTTCCCACCATATCCCAATACTTACTACCATATCCCAATAATTTCCACCATATCCCAATACTTCCCACCATATCCCAATACTTACTACCATATCCCAATAATTTCCACCATATCCCAATAATTTCCACCATATCCCAATACTTCCCACCATATCCCAATACTTACTACCATATCCCAATACTTCCCACCATATCCCATTATTTACCACCATTTCCCAATACTTCTCACCATTTCCCAATACTTCCCACCATTTCCCAATACTTACTACCATATCCCAATACTCACTACCATATCCCAATAATTTCCACCATATCCCAATAATTTCCACCATATCCCAATACTTCCCACCATATCCCAATACTTCCCACCATATCCCAATACTTCCCACCATATCCCAATACTTACTACCATATCCCAATACTCACTACCATATCCCAATAATTTCCACCATATCCCAAAAATTCCCACCATATCCCAATACTTCCCACCATATCCCAATACTTCCCACCATTTCCCAATACTTACTACCATATCCCAATACTTCCCACCATATCCCAATACTTACTACCATATCCCAATGCTTCCCACCATATCCCAATACTTACTACCATATCCCAATACTTCTCACCATATCCCAATACTTCTCACCATATCCCAATACTTCCCACCATATCCCAATACTTCCCACCATATCCCAATACTTCCCACCATATCCCAATACTTACTACCATATCCCAATGCTTCCCACCATATCCCAATACTTACTACCATATCCCAATACTTCTCACCATATCCCAATACTTCTCACCATATCCCAATACTTCCCACCATATCCCAATACTTCCCACCATATCCCAATACTTCCCACCATATCCCAATACTCACTACCATATCCCAATACTTCTCACCATATCCCAATACTTCTCACCATATCCCAATACTTCCCACCATATCCCAATACTTCCCACCATATCCCAATACTTCCCACCATATCCCAATACTTACTACCATATCCCAATACTTCCCACCATATCCCAATACTTCCCACCATATCCCAATACTTCCCACCATATCCCAATACTTACTACCATATCCCAATACTTGCTACCATACCCCAATACTTACTACCATATCCCAATAATTTCCACCATATCCCAATAATTTCCACCATTTCCCAATACTTCCCACCATATCCCAATACTTCCCACCATATCCCAATATTTACCACCATTTCCCAATACTTCCCACCATACCCCAAGATGAAAACTGCAGATGATCTACCTATCTCAGTAAATATTACAGTATGAAGTATAATGCAACATATCAGTATATATATATATATATATATTGTATTAAATAGTATAAAGAAGAAATATCACATCTCATGGTACATATCACACAACTGAACCAACACGTCACAGCCCATACACAGATATTGTTATACACATAGAAAGACACGCACATTCCGATACAGACAAAAACATATACTCACTATAAATACACTTATACATACATACAAACATGTAGAAATATACAAACACAGAAAAAGATACAAATGCACGCACACACTGCAGAGACATTTCTAGACCCTGCTTACACAAACTCATCTAGCATCGCACCCACACACATCATTACACACAACGATAAAATGAACCCAAGGATTCTTAACACACTTACACAAACTCCACCCACACACATTCATAGAAATGCACACAAAACCTGTACCAACACATACATAGAGATAATACACACACAAATATAGACACCTACATTACATGCACACAGATAGACACCGTCATTACACGCACACAGATAGACACCGTCGTTACATGCACACAGATAGACAAATACATTACACGCACAAAGATAGACACCGACATTACATGCACACAGATAGACAAATACATTACACGCACAAAGATAGACACCGACATTACATGCACACAGATAGACACCTACATTACACGCACAAAGATAGACACCGACATTACATGCACACAGATAGACACGTACATTACACGCACACAGATAGACTTTGTCATTACATGCACACAGATAGACACTGTCATTACATGCACAAAGATAGACACCGACATTACATGCACACAGATAGACAAATACATTACACGCACAAAGATAGACACCGACATTACACGCACACAGATAGACACCTACAGTACATGCAATACAAAAATTCACATATTTGTGTGACAAATCACCATATTTTAATAGATTCCTTGCTAACACATGCAGTATCATTACAGTCAGTCAAAAATGTATATCCTTAGAGTCACAAACACACAGCATCCCTACTCTAACACACAGCATCCCTATAGAGACACACAACATGCCGACCCACACATGCAGCATCTCTACAGACACACACAGATTCCTTACATATACACAAACACAGCATCCCTACACACATACATAATCCTGACAGATATGCACAGAATCCTTACATGCACACACACACACAGACACACAACACCCTTACACAGACACACACGCAGCATCCTTATGCACACACGTACCATCCATACAATATCAAACACGTAGCAGCCTAACACACAAACATCATTGTTATAAACACACATACAGCACCCATACACATATGCAGCATCCTTAAATAAATAGACATATGCAGCAACCTTGCATACACATACGCGCAGATACCTCATATACACAAACATTCCGCATACCTCTCACTGGCACACACACACATTGTGCTCTCTTCTCACAGACACACGCAGCTTCATCCTTTATAACACACACGGATTCTCCGCATCCTTCTCACAGGTACATTCTCCGCATCCTTCTCACAGGTACATTCTCCGCATCCTTCTCACAGATACATTCTCTTCATCCTTCTCACAGATACATTCTCCGCATCCTTCTCACAGGTACATTCTCCGCATCCTTCTCACAGATACATTCTCTTCATCCTTCTCACAGGTACATTCTCCGCATCCTTCTCACAGATACATTCTCTTCATCCTTCTCACAGGTACATTCTCCGCATCCTTCTCACAGATACATTCTCTGCATCCATCTCACAGATACATTCTCCGCATCCATCTCACAGATACATTCTCCGCATCCATCTCACAGATATATTCCCTGCATCCGTCTTACAGACACACACCCGGAATCCGTCTCACATACACACTCCACACCCGGCACCCAGATACACACCCCTCACCCCTCTAAAAGACACACGCCCATCACCCGTCTCACAGACACACTCCACACCCGGCACCCAGATACACACACGGCAACCTTCTCACAGACACATACACCCACAACCGTCTCACAGATACACACACCCGTCACCAGTCTCACAGATACACACACCCCACACCCGTCACCCATCTCACAGATACACACACCCGGCACCCAGATACACACACGGCAACCTTCTCACAGACACATACACCCACAACCGTCTCACAGATACACACACCCGTCACCAGTCTCACAGATACACACACCCCGCACCCGTCACCCATCTCACAGAGAGCTCCCACACACCTGCACCAATTTTCATGTGTTGCCCCTCAGCATCACGATCCTGCTCGCACAATCACACCATCCTCACTATGCTTTGCACCGACACATAAGCTGTTGCCACTGGAACACACTCACTCACCGGCTGCCTCTGTTTCTTTGCTTTCCTGACGTTGCTGATAAAGCGTCTCCCCATTTTTTTTGCATACCAAACAGATACAAACATCTCTCCCCCCTATCCACCAAGAGAGAGGGAGGGAGAGCGAGAGGGATGCACTGATGGACAGGCACAGAGAAAGGATGGGAGGAGAAAGGCGGCTGGCTGGAGAGGGGGATGATGGAGGCAGGAGGGGGCAATGCAGGCTGGGGGGGAGGGGGGGGGGGCTTGTATCCCCAATAACAACCCTGGTTCTCTGCACCCCAGACAGCATCAACAGATCCCTAGTGGGGGACCTCTCCTTCACTGTGTCAGCAGCACAGAGTATGGGGGGATCCTGAGAGGGAGGGAGGGAGGAGAGAGGAGGGGGGAGAGAATGAGGATAGAGAGAGAGAAGGAGAGAGAGAGGAGGAGAGAGAGAGGAGGGGGGGGAGAATGAGGATAGAGAGAGAGGAGGGGGGAGAGAATGAGGATAGAGAGAGAGAAGGAGAGAGAGAGGAGGAGGGAGAGAATGAGGATAGAGAGAGAGAAGGAGAGAGAGAGGAGGAGAGAGAGAGGAGGAGGGAGAGAATGAGGATAGAGAGAGAGGAGGAGAGAGAGAGGAGGAGAGAGAGAGGAGGGGGGAGAGAATGAGGATAGAGAGAGAGGAGGAGAGAGAGAGGAGGAGAGAGAGAGGAGGGGGGAGAGAATGAGGATAGAGAGAGAGAAGGAGAGAGAGAGGAGGGGGGAGGGGGGAGAGAATGAGGATAGAGAGAGAGAAGGAGAGAGACCGAGAGGGACTAGGGATTACAAGAAAGACGGGGTAACGGATGGTACATACACTGAGAAAGAGATGGGGAAACACACAGCAATGGGGGGAGGGACAGAATGGAGAAAGAGAGAGAGAGAGAGAGAGAGAGAGAGAGAGAGAGAGAGAGAGATTGGAGGCAGCAGGAAGGATGCTGGAGTAATACAAGGAATACAGAGAGACATGGAATGGAGAGAGAGAGAGAGAAAGAGAGAGAGAGACTGATTAGAGACAGTGAGAGACTGATCAGAGACAGAGAGCTGGATTGGGGAAGAGACAGAGAGAGACCAGAGTAAGGGGGAAGAGAACGAGAGAGAGCTGGAATGGTGGAAGAGACAGAGAGAGAGAGCTGGATTGGGGGAAGAGACAGAGAGAGTTGGATTGGGGAAGAGACAGAGAGAACTGGATTAGGGGAAGAGAGAAGCATATTAGGGAGAGGGTGATAGAGAGACAGTTGACCTACAGAACATTATTACCCCATACACTGCCAATGGCACACAGCATTATTAACCCATACACTGCCAATGGCACACAGCATTATTAACCCATACACTGCCAATGGCACACAGCATTATTAACCCATACACTGCCAATGGCACACAGCATTATTACCCCATACACTGCCAATGGCACACAGCATTATTAACCCATACACTGCCAATGGCACACAGCATTATTAACCCATACACTGCCAATGGCACACACAGCATTATTAACCCATACACTGCCAATGGCACACAGCATTATTAACCCATACACTACCAATGGCACACAGCATTATTACCCCATACACTGCCAATGGCACACAGCATTATTAACCCATACACTACCAATGGCACACAGCATTATTAACCCATACACTGCCAATGGCACACAGCATTATTAACCCATACACTACCAATGGCACACAGCATTATTACCCCATACACTGCCAATGGCACACAGCATTATTACCCCATACACTGCCAATGGCACACAGCATTATTAACCCATACACTGCCAATGGCACACAGCATTATTAACCCATACACTGCCAATGGCACACAGCATTATTAACCCATACACTGCCAATGGCACACAGCATTATTAACCCATACACTGCCAATGGCACACAGCATTATTAACCCATACACTGCCAATGGCACACAGCATTATTAACCCATACACTGCCAATGGCACACAGCATTATTAACCCATACACTGCCAATGGCACACAGCATTATTAACCCATACACTGCCAATGGCACACAGCATTATTAACCCATACACTGCCAATGGCACACAGCATTATTACCCCATACACTGACAATGGCACACAGCATTATTAACCCATACACTGCCAATGGCACACAGCATTATTAACCCATACACTGCCAATGGCACACAGCATTATTAACCCATACACTGCCAATGGCACACAGCATTATTAACCCATACACTGCCAATGGCACACAGCATTATTAACCCATACACTGCCAATGGCACACAGCATTATTAACCCATACACTGCCAATGGCACACAGCATTATTAACCCATACACTGCCAATGGCACACAGCATTATTACCCCATACACTGACAATGGCACACAGCATTATTACCCCATACACTGCCAATGGCACACAGCATTATTAACCCATACACTGCCAATGGCACACAGCATTATTAACCCATACACTGCCAATGGCACACAGCATTATTAACCCATACACTGCCAATGGCACACAGCATTATTAACCCATACACTGCCAATGGCACACAGCATTATTAACCCATACACTACCAATGGCACACACAGTATTATTAACCCATACACTGCCAATGGCACACACAGTATTATTAACCCATACACTGCCAATGGCACACACAGTATTATTAACCAATACACTGCCAATGGCACACACAGTATTATTAACCCATACACTGCCAATGGCACACACAGTATTATTAACCCATACACTGCCAATGGCACACACAGTATTATTAACCCATACACTGCCAATGGCACACACACTGCATTATTAACCAATACACTGCCAATGGCACACACAGTATTATTAACCCATACACTGCCAATGGCACACACAGTATTATTAACCCATACACTGCCAATGGCACACACAGTATTATTAACCCATACACTGCCAATGGCACACACAGTATTATTAACCCATACACTGCCAATGGCACACACTGCATTATTAACCCATACACTGCCAATGGCACACACAGTATTATTAACCCATACACTGCCAATGGCACACACACTGTATTATTAACCCATACACTGCCAATGGCACACACTGCATTATTAACCCATACACTACCAATGGCACACACAGCATTATTAACCCATACACTGCCAATGGCACACACTGCATTATTAACCCATACATACATGAGGAAGAGACAGCGAGAGACCTTGGTTAGGGGGAAGAGACAGAGAGAGCTGGATTGGGAAAGAGACAGAGAGAGAGAGCTGGATTGGGGAAGAGACAGAGAGAGCTGGATTAGGGAAGAGACAGAGAGAGAGCTGGATTGGGAAAGAGACAGAGAGAGCTGGATTGGGGAAAGAGAACCAATACACTGCCAATGGCACACACTGTATTATTAACCCATACACTGCCAATGGCACACACTGTATTATTAACCCATACACTACCAATGGCACACACAGCATTATTAACCCATACACTGCCAATGGCACACACAGTATTATTAACCAATACACTGCCAATGGCACACACAGCATTATTAACCCATACACTGCCAATGGCACACACAGTATTATTAACCCATACACTGCCAATGGCACACACTGCATTATTAACCCATACACTGCCAATGGCACACACAGTATTATTAACCCATACACTGCCAATGGCACACACAGCATTATTAACCCATACACTGCCAATGGCACACACAGTATTATTAACCCATACACTGCCAATGGCACACATAGCATTATTAACCAATACACTGCCAATTGCACACACTGCATTATTAACCCATACACTACCAATGGCACAAACAGTATTATTAACCCATACACTGCCAATGGCACACACACTGCATTATTAACCCATACACTGCCAATGGCACACACAGTATTATTAACCCATACACTGCCAATGGCACACACAGCATTATTAACCCATACACTGCCAATGGCACACACAGCATTATTAACCCATACACTGTCAATGGCACACACTGCATTATTAACCCATACACTGCCAATGGCACACAGCATTATTAACCCATACACTACCAATGGCACACACAGTATTATTAACCCATACACTACCAATGGCACACACTGCATTATTCCATTATTAACCCATACACTGCCAATGGCACACACTGCATTATTCTATTATTAACCCATACACTGCCAATGGCACACACTGCATTATTCCATTATTAACCCATACACTGCAAATGGCACACACTGTATTATTAACCCATACACTGCCAATGGCACACACTGCATTATTCTATTATTAACCCATACACTGCCAATGGCACACACTGCATTATTCTATTATTAACCCATACACTGCCAATGGCACACACAGTATTATTAACCCATACACTGCCAATGGCACACACTGCATTATTCTATTATTAACCCATACACTGCCAATGGCACACACTGCATTATTCTATTATTAACCCATACACTGCCAATGGCACACACTGCATTATTCCATTATTAACCCATACACTGCCAATGGCACACACTGCATTAATCTATTATTAACCCATACACTGCCAATGGCACACACTGTATTATTCCATTTATTAACCCATACATTGCCAATGGCACACACTGCATTATTCTATTATTAACCCATACACTGCCAATGGCACACACTGTATTATTCTATTATTAACCCATACACTGCCAATGGCCCACACACTGCATTATTCTATTATTAACCCATACACTGCCAATGGCACACACTGCGTTATTCTATTATTAACCCATACACTGCCAATGGCACACACTGCATTATTCTATTATTAACCCATACACTGCCAATGGCACACACTGCATTATTCTATTATTAACCCATACACTGCAATGGCACACACTGTGTTATTCTATTATTAACCCATACACTGCCAATGGCACACACTGCGTTATTCTATTATTAACCCATACACTGCCAATGGCACACACTGCATTATTAACCCATACACTGCCAATGGCACACACAGTATTATTAACCCATACACTGCCAATGGCACACACTGCATTATTCTATTATTAACCCATACACTGCCAATGGCACACACTGCGTTATTCCATTATTAACCCATACACTGCCAATGGCACACACAGCATTATTCCATTTATTAACCCATACATTGCCAATGGCACACACTGCATTATTCTATTATTAACCCATACACTGCCAATGGCACACACTGCATTATTCTATTATTAACCCATACACTGCCAATGGCACACACTGCATTATTCTATTATTAACCCATACACTGCCAATGGCCCACACACTGCATTATTCTATTATTAACCCATACACTGCCAATGGCACACACTGCATTATTCCATTTATTAACCCATACATTGCCAATGGCACACACTGCATTATTCTATTATTAACCCATACACTGCCAATGGCCCACACACTGCATTATTCTATTATTAACCCATACACTGCCAATGGCACACACTGCATTATTCCATTTATTAACCCATACATTGCCAATGGCACACACTGCATTATTCTATTATTAACCCATACACTGCCAATGGCCCACACACTGCATTATTCTATTATTAACCCATACACTGCCAATGGCACACACTGCATTATTTAATTTATTAACCCATACACTGCCAATGGTACACACTGCATTATTAACCCATACACTGCCAATGGCAAACATTATTATTAACCCATACACTGCCAATGGCACACACTGCATTATTAAACCATACACTGCCAATGGCACACACTGCATTATTAAACCATACACTGCCAATGGCACACAGTATTATTAACCATACACTGCAAATGGCACACAGTATCATTAACCCATACACTACCAATGGCACACACTGCATTATTAACCCATACACTGCCAATGGCACACACTGCATTATTACATTATTAACCCATACACTGCCAATGGCACACACTGCATTATTACATTATTAACCCATACACTGCCAATGGCACACACTGCATTATTCCAGTTATTAACCCATACACTGCCAATGGCACACACAATATTATTGACCCATACACTGCCAATTGCACACACTGCATTATTCTATTATTAACCCATACACTGCCAATGGCACACACTGCATTATTACATTATTAACCCATACACTGCCAATGGCACACACTGCATTATTCCAGTTATTAACCCACACACTGCCAATAGCACACACAGTATTATTAACCCATACACTGCCAATGGCACACACTGCATTATTCTATTATTAACCCATACACTGCCAATGGCACACACTGCATTATGCTATTATTAACCCATACACTGCCAATGGCACACACTGCATTATGCTATTATTAACCCATACACTGCCAATGGCACACACTGCATTATGCTATTATTAACCCATACACTGCCAATGGCACACACTGCATTATTCTATTATTAACCCATACACTGCCAATGGCACACACTGCATTATTCTATTATTAACCCATACACTGCCAATGGCACACATAGTATTATTAACCCATACACTGCCAATGGCACACACTGCATTATTCTATTATTAACCCATACACTGCCAATGGCACACACTGCATTATTCTATTATTAACCCATACACTGCCAATGGCACACACTGCATTATGCTATTATTAACCCATACACTGCCAATGGCACACACTGCATTATGCTATTATTAACCCATACACTGCCAATGGCACACACAGCATTATTCTATTATTAACCCATACACTGCCAATGGCACACACTGCATTATGCTATTATTAACCCATACACTGCCAATGGCACACACTGCATTATGCTATTATTAACCCATACACTGCCAATGGCACACACTGCATTATGCTATTATTAACCCATACACTGCCAATGGCACACACTGCATTATGCTATTATTAACCCATACACTGCCAATGGCACACACTGCATTATTCTATTATTAACCCATACACTGCCAATGGCACACACTGCATTATTCTATTATTAACCCATACACTGCCAATGGCACACATAGTATTATTAACCCATACACTGCCAATGGCACACACTGCATTATTCTATTATTAACCCATACACTGCCAATGGCACACACTGCATTATGCTATTATTAACCCATACACTGCCAATGGCACACACACTGCATTATTCTATTATTAACCCATACACTGCCAATGGCACACACTGCATTATTCCATTATTAACCCACACACTGCCAATGGCACACACTGCATTATTCCATTATTAACCCATACACTGCCAATGGCCCACACTGCATTATTCCATTCATTAACCCATACACTGCCAATGGCACACACTGCATTATGCTATTATTAACCCATACACTGCCAATGGCACACACTGCATTATTCTATTATTAACCCATACACTGCCAATGGCACACACTGCATTATTCTATTATTAACCCATACACTGCCAATGGCACACACTCCATTATTCTATTATTAACCCATACACTGCCAATGGCACACACTGCATTATTCTATTATTAACCCATACACTGCCAATGGCACACACTGCATTATTCTATTATTAACCCATACACTGCCAATGGCACACACTGCATTATTCTATTATTAACCCATACACTGCCAATGGCACACACTGCATTATTCCATTATTAACCCACACACTGCCAATGGCACACACTGCATTATTCCATTATTAACCCATACACTGCCAATGGTACACACTGCATTATGCTATTATTAACCCATACACTGCCAATGGCACACACTGCATTATTCTATTATTAACCCATACACTGCCAATGGCACACACTGCATTATTCTATTATTAACCCATACACTGCCAATGGCACACACTGCATTATTCTATTATTAACCCATACACTGCCAATGGCACACACTGCATTATGCTATTATTAACCCATACACTGCCAATGGCACACACAGCATTATTCTATTATTAACCCATACACTGCCAATGGCACACACTGCATTATGCTATTATTAACCCATACACTGCCAATGGCCCACACTGCATTATGATATTATTAACCCATACACTGCCAATGGCACACACTGCATTATGCTATTATTAACCCATACACTGCCAATGGCACACACTGCATTATTCTATTATTAACCCATACACTGCCAATGGCACACACTGCATTATTCTATTATTAACCCATACACTGCCAATGGCACACACTGCATTATTCTATTATTAACCCATACACTGCCAATGGCACACACTGCATTATTCCATTATTAACCCACACACTGCCAATGGCACACACTGCATTATTCCATTATTAACCCATACACTGCCAATGGCACACACTGCATTATTCTATTATTAACCCATACACTGCCAATGGCACACACTGCATTATGCTATTATTAACCCATACACTGCCAATGGCACACACTGCGTTATTCTATTATTAACCCATACACTGCCAATGGCACACACTGCATTATTCTATTATTAACCCATACACTGCCAATGGCACACACTGCATTATTCTATTATTAACCCATACACTGCCAATGGCACACACTGCATTATTCCATTATTAACCCATACACTGCCAATGGCCCACACTGCATTATT
This sequence comes from Pelobates fuscus, assembly GCF_036172605.1. Lineage (NCBI taxonomy): Eukaryota > Metazoa > Chordata > Amphibia > Anura > Pelobatidae > Pelobates > Pelobates fuscus. The sequence continues at coordinate 425,385,557 of NC_086319.1, forward strand.
CCATTCATTAACCCATACACTGCCAATGGCACACACTGCATTATTCTATTATTAACCCATACACTGCCAATGGCACACACTGCATTATTCCATTATTAACCCACACACTGCCAATGGCACACACAGTATTATTAACCCATACACTGCATATGGCACACACTGCATTATTCTATTATTAACCCATACACTGCCAATGGCACACGCTGCATTATTCCATTATTAACCCACACACTGCCAATGGCACACACAGTATTATTAACCCATACACTGCCAATGGCACACACTGCATTATTCTATTATTAACCCATACACTGCCAATGGCCCACACTGCATTATTCCATTATTAACCCATACACTGCCAATGGCCCACACAGCATTATTCCATTCATTAACCCATACACTGCCAATGGCACACACACTGCATTATTAACCCATACATTGCCAATGGCACACACTGCATTATTCCATTATTAACCCATACACTGCCAATGGCCCACACAGCATTATCCCATTATTAACCCATACACTGCCAATGGCACACATGGCATTATTCCATTTATTAACCCATACACTACCAATGGCACACATAGTATTATTAACTCATACACTGCCAATGGCACACACAGCATTATTAACCCTATATGTTAACCCAAACATTACACAAAGCAGACAGTACACAAGGGGAGTCCTACACACTGACATTGGATTTACTGCCTGCATAACATGAATGCTGCATACAGACATTACACAAGGGGCGTCCTACACACTGACATTGGATTTACTGCCTGCATAATATGAATGCTGCATACAGACACTAATCAACGCATACAGTACACAAGGGGAGTCCTACACACCCTGACATTAGCATTTACTGCCTGCATAATATGAATGCTGCATACAGACACTATACAAAGCAGACAGTACACAGGGGGGTCCTACACCCTGACATTAGCATGTACTGCCTGCATTATATGAATGCTGCATACAGACACTATACAAAGTAGACAGTGCACAGGGGGAGTCCTACAACCCTGACATTAGCATTTACTGCCTGCATAATATGAATGCTGCATACAGACACTATACAAAGTAGACAATACACAGGGGGAGTCCTACACACCCTGACATTAGCATTTACTGCCTGCATATGATGAATGCTGCATACAGACACTGTAGAAAGCAGACAGTACACAAGGGGGGGTCCTACACACCCTGACATTAGCATTTACTGCCTGCATATGATGAATGCTGCATACAGACACTGTAGAAAGCAGACAGTACACAAGGGGGGGTCCTACACACCCTGACATTAGCATTTACTGCCTGCATAATATGAATGCTGCATACAGACACTATACAAAGCAGACAGTACACAAGGGGAGTCCTGAAAACTGCTATTAACATTTACTGCCTGCATAATGTGAATGCTGCATACAGACACTATACAAAGTAGACAGTACACAGGGGGAGTCCTACACACCCTGACATTAGCATTTACTGCCTGCATAATATGAATGCTGCATACAGACACTATACAAAGCAGACAGTGCACAAGGGGGAGTCCTACACACCCTGACATTAGCATTTACTGCCTGCATAATCTGAATGCTGCATATAGACACTATATAAAACAGACAGTACACAGGGGGGAGTCCTACACACCCTGACATTAGCATTTACTGCCTGCATAATATGAATGCTGCATACAGACACTATACAAAGCAGACAGTACACAAGGGGGGGTCCTACACACCCTGACATTAGCATTTACTGCCTGCATAATATGAATGCTGCATACAGACACTATATAAAACAGACAGTACACAAGGGGGAGTCCTACACACCCTGACATTAGCATTTACTGCCTGCATAATATGAATGCTGCATACAGACACTATACAAAGCAGACAGTACACAAGGGGGGGTCCTACACACCCTGACATTAGCATTTACTGCCTGCATAATATGAATGCTGCATACAGACACTATACAAAGTAGACAGTACACAAGGGGGAGTCCTACAACCCTGACATTAGCATTTACTGCCTGCATAATATGAATGCTGCATACAGACACTATACAAAGTAGACAGTACACAGGGGGAGTCCTACACACCCTGACATTAGCATTTACTGCCTGCATATGATGAATGCTGCCTACAGACATTGTAGAAAGCAGACAGTACACAAGGGGGGGTCCTACACACCCTGACATTAGCATTTACTGCCTGCATAATATGAATGCTGCATACAGACACTATACAAAGCAGACAGTACACAAGGGGAGTCCTGAAAACTGCTATTAACATTTACTGCCTGCATAATATGAATGCTGCATACAGACACTGTACAAAGCAGACAGTACACATGGGGAGTCCTACACATACTGACATTAGCATTTACTGCCTGCATAATGTGAATGCTGCATACAGACACTATACAAAACAGACAGTACACAGGGGGAGTCCTACACACCCTGACATTAGCATTTACTGCCTGCATAATATGAATGCTGCATACAGACACTATACAAAGCAGACAGTACACAATGGGTAGTCCTACACACCCTGACATTAGCATTTACTGCCTGCATAATATGAATGCTGCATACAGACACTGTACAAAGCAGACAGTACACAGGGGGAGTCCTACACACCCTGACATTAGCATTTACTGCCTGCATAATATGAATGCTGCATACAGACACTGTACAAAGCAGACAGTACACAAGGGGAGTCCTACACCCTGACATTAGCATTTACTGCCTGCATAATATGAATGCTGCATACAGACACTATACAAAGCAGACAGTACACAGGGGGAGTCCTACACACCCTGACATTAGCATTTACTGCCTGCATAATATGAATGCTGCATACAGACACTGTACAAAGCAGACAGTACACAAGGGGGAGTCCTACACACCCTGACATTAGCATGTACTGCCTGCATAATATGAATGCTGCATACAGACACTATACAAAGCAGACAGTACACAGGGGGAGTCCTACACACCCTGACATTAGCATTTACTGCCTGCATAATATGAATGCTGCATACAGACATTGTACAAAGCAGACAGTACACAGGGGGAGTCCTACACACCTTGACATTAGCATTTACTGCCTGCATAATATGAATGCTGCATACAGACACTGTACAAAGCAGACAGTACACAGGGGGAGTCCTACACACGCTGACATTAGCATTTACTGCCTGCATAATATGAATGCTGCATACAGACACTATACAAAGCAGACAGTACACAAGGGGAGTCCTACACACCCTGACATTAGCATTTACTGCCTGCATAATATCAATGTTGCATACAGACACTATACAAAGCAGACAGTACACACGGGGGAGTCCTACACACCCTGACATTAGATTTTACTGCCTGCATAATATGAATGCTGCATACAGACACTATACAAAGCAGACAGTACACGGGGGGAGTCCTACACACCCTGACATTAGCATTTACTGCCTGCATAATATGAATGCTGCATACAGACACTATACAAAGCAGACAGTACACAGGGGGGAGTCCTACACACCCTGACATTAGCATTTACTGCCTGCATAATATGAATGCTGCATACAGACACTGTACAAAGCAGACAGTACACAAGGGGGAGTCCTACACACCCTGACATTAGCATTTACTGCCTGCATAATATGAATGCTGCATACAGACACTATACAAAGCAGACAGTACACAGGGGGAGTCCTACACACCCTGACATTAGCATTTACTGCCTGCATAATATGAATGCTGCATACAGACACTATACAAAGCAGACAGTACACAGGGGGGGTCCTACACCCTGACATTACCATTTACTGCCTGCATAATATGAATGCTGCATACAGACACTATACAAAGCAGACAGTACACAATGGGGAGTCCTACACACCCTGACATTAGCATTTACTGCCTGCATAATATGAATGCTGCATACAGACACTATACAAAGCAGACAGTACACAGGGGGAGTCCTACACACCCTGACATTAGCATTTACTGCCTGCATAATATGAATGCTGCATACATACACTATACAAAGCAGACAGTACACAATGGGTAGTCCTACACACCCTGACATTAGCATTTACTGCCTGCATAATATGAATGCTGCATACAGACACTGTACAAAGCACACAGTACACAAGGGGGGGTCCTACACACCCTGACATTAGCATTTACTGCCTGCATAATATGAATGCTGCATACATACACTATACAAAGCAGACAGTACACAAGGGGGGGTCCTACACACCCTGACATTAGCATTTACTGCCTGCATAATATGAATGCTGCATACAGACACTATACAAAGCAGACAGTACACACGGGGGAGTCCTACACACCCTGACATTAGCATTTACTGCCTGCATAATATGAATGCTGCATACAGACACTATACAAAGCAGACAGTACACACGGGGGAGTCCTACACACCCTGACATTAGCATTTACTGCCTGCATAATATGAATGCTGCATACAGACACTATATAAAACAGACAGTACACAAGGGAGAGTCCTACACACCCTGACATTAGCATTTACTGCCTGCATAATATGAATGCTGCATACAGACACTATACAAAGCAGACAGTACACAAGGGGGGGTCCTACACACCCTGACATTAGCATTTACTGCCTGCATAATATGAATGCTGCATACAGACACTATACAAAGTAGACAGTACACAGGGGGAGTCCTACACACCCTGACATTAGCATTTACTGCCTGCATATGTTGAATGCTGCATACAGACACTGTAGAAAGCAGACAGTACACAAGGGGGGGTCCTACACACCCTGACATTAGCATTTACTGCCTGCATAATATGAATGCTGCATACAGACACTATACAAAGCAGACAGTACACAAGGGGAGTCCTGAAAACTGCTATTAACATTTACTGCCTGCATAATATGAATGCTGCATACAGACACTATACAAAGTAGACAGTACACAGGGGGAGTCCTACACACCCTGACATTAGCATTTACTGCCTGCATAATATGAATGCTGCATACAGACACTATACAAAGCAGACAGTACACAGGGGGAGTCCTACACACCCTGACAGCATTTACTGCCTGCATAACTGAATGCTGCATACAGACACTATACAAAGTAGACAGTACACAATGGGGGGGTCCTACACACCCTGACATTAGCATTTACTGCCTGCATAATATGAATGCTGCATACAGACACTATACAAAGCAGACAGTACACAAGGGGGGGTCCTACACACCCTGACATTAGCATTTACTGCCTGCATAATATGAATGCTGCATACAGACACTATACAAAGCAGACAGTACACAGGGGGAGTCCTACACACCCTTACATTAGCATTTACTGCCTGCATAATATGAATGCTGCATACAGACACTATACAAAGCAGACAGTACACAGGGGGAGTCCTACACACCCTTACATTAGCATTTACTGCCTGCATAATATGAATGCTGCATACAGACACTGTACAAAGCAGACAGTACACATGGGGAGTCCTACACATACTGACATTAGCATTTACTGCCTGCATAATATGAATGCTGCATACAGACACTATACAAAACAGACAGTACACAGGGGGAGTCCTACACACCCTGACATTAGCATTTACTGCCTGCATAATATGAATGCTGCATACAGACACTATACAAAGCAGACAGTACACAATGGGTAGTCCTACACACCCTGACATTAGCATTTACTGCCTGCATAATATGAATGCTGCATACAGACACTGTACAAAGCAGACAGTACACAGGGGGAGTCCTACACACCCTGACATTAGCATTTACTGCCTGCATAATATGAATGCTGCATACAGACACTGTACAAAGCAGACAGTACACAAGGGGAGTCCTACACCCTGACATTAGCATTTACTGCCTGCATAATATGAATGCTGCATACAGACACTATACAAAGCAGACAGTACACAGGGGGAGTCCTACACACCCTGACATTAGCATTTACTGCCTGCATAATATGAATGCTGCATACAGACACTGTACAAAGCAGACAGTACACAGGGGGAGTCCTACACACCCTGACATTAGCATTTACTGCCTGCATAATATGAATGCTGCATACAGACACTGTACAAAGCAGACAGTACACAGGGGGAGTCCTACACACGCTGACATTAGCATTTACTGCCTGCATAATATGAATGCTGCATACAGACACTATACAAAGCAGACAGTACACAAGGGGAGTCCTACACACCCTGACATTAGCATTTACTGCCTGCATAATATGAATGCTGCATACAGACACTATACAAAGCAGACAGTACACAGGGGGAGTCCTACACACCCTGACATTAGCATGTACTGCCTGCATAATATGAATGCTGCATACAGACACTATACAAAGCAGACAGTACACACGGGGGAGTCCTACACACCCTGACATTAGCATTTACTGCCTGCATAATATGAATGCTGCATACAGACACTATACAAAGCAGACAGTACACGGGGGGAGTCCTACACACCCTGACATTAGCATTTACTGCCTGCATAATATGAATGCTGCATACAGACACTATACAAAGCAGACAGTACACAGGGGGGAGTCCTACACACCCTGACATTAGCATTTACTGCCTGCATAATATGAATGCTGCATACAGACACTATACAAAGCAGACAGTACACAAGGGGGAGTCCTACACACCCTGACATTAGCATTTACTGCCTGCATAATATGAATGCTGCATACAGACACTATACAAAGCAGACAGTACACAGGGGGAGTCCTACACACCCTGACATTAGCATTTACTGCCTGCATAATATGAATGCTGCATACAGACACTGTACAAAGCAGACAGTACACAGGGGGAGTCCTACACACGCTGACATTAGCATTTACTGCCTGCATAATATGAATGCTGCATACAGACACTATACAAAGCAGACAGTACACAAGGGGAGTCCTACACACCCTGACATTAGCATTTACTGCCTGCATAATATGAATGCTGCATACAGACACTATACAAAGCAGACAGTACACAGGGGGAGTCCTACACACCCTGACATTAGCATGTACTGCCTGCATAATATGAATGCTGCATACAGACACTATACAAAGCAGACAGTACACACGGGGGAGTCCTACACACCCTGACATTAGCATTTACTGCCTGCATAATATGAATGCTGCATACAGACACTATACAAAGCAGACAGTACACGGGGGGAGTCCTACACACCCTGACATTAGCATTTACTGCCTGCATAATATGAATGCTGCATACAGACACTATACAAAGCAGACAGTACACAGGGGGGAGTCCTACACACCCTGACATTAGCATTTACTGCCTGCATAATATGAATGCTGCATACAGACACTATACAAAGCAGACAGTACACAAGGGGGAGTCCTACACACCCTGACATTAGCATTTACTGCCTGCATAATATGAATGCTGCATACAGACACTATACAAAGCAGACAGTACACAGGGGGAGTCCTACACACCCTGACATTAGCATTTACTGCCTGCATAATTTGAATGCTGCATACAGACACTATACAAAGCAGACAGTACACAAGGGGGAGTCCTACACACCCTGACATTAGCATTTACTGCCTGCATAATATGAATGCTGCATACAGACACTGTACAAAGCAGACAGTACACAAGGGGAGTCCTACACACCCTGACATTAGCATTTACTGCCTGCATAATATGAATGCTGCATACAGACACTATACAAAGCAGACAGTACACAAGGGGGAGTCCTACACACCCTGACATTAGCATTTACTGCCTGCATAATATGAATGCTGCATACAGACACTATATAAAACAGACAGTACACAAGGGGGAGTCCTACACACCCTGACATTAGCATTTACTGCCTGCATAATATGAATGCTGCATACAGACACTGTACAAAGCAGACAGTACACAGGGGGAGTCCTACACACCCTGACATTAGCATTTACTGCCTGCATAATATGAATGTTGCATACAGACACTGTACAAAGCAGACAGTACACAAGGGGGGGTCCTACACACCCTGACATTAGCATTTACTGCCTGTATAATATGAATGCTGCATACAGACACCATACAAAGCAGACAGTACACAAGGGGAGTCCTACACACCCTGACATTAGCATTTACTGCCTGCATAATATGAATGCTGCATACAGACACTATACAAAGCAGACAGTACACAGGGGGAGTCCTACACACCCTGACATTAGCATTTACTGCCTGCATAATATGAATGTTGCATACAGACACTGTACAAAGCAGACAGTACACAAGGGGGGGTCCTACACACCCTGACATTAGCATTTACTGCCTGTATAATATGAATGCTGCATACAGACACCATACAAAGCAGACAGTACACAAGGGGAGTCCTACACACCCTGACATTAGCATTTACTGCCTGCATAATATGAATGCTGCATACAGACACTATACAAAGCAGACAGTACACAGGGGGAGTCCTACACACCCTGACATTAGCATTTACTGCCTGCATAATATGAATGTTGCATACAGACACTGTACAAAGCAGACAGTACACAAGGGGGAGTCCTACACACCCTGACATTAGCATTTACTGCCTGTATAATATGAATGCTGCATACAGACACCATACAAAGCAGACAGTACACAAGGGGAGTCCTACACACCCTGACATTAGCATTTACTGCCTGCATAATTTGAATGCTGCATACAGACACTATACAAAGCAGACAGTACACAAGGGGGGGTCCTACACACCCTGACATTAGCATTTACTGCCTGTATAATATGAATGCTGCATACAGACACCATACAAAGCAGACAGTACACAAGGGGAGTCCTACACACCCTGACATTAGCATTTACTGCCTGCATAATATGAATGCTGCATACAGACACTATACAAAGCAGACAGTACACAGGGGGAGTCCTACACACCCTGACATTAGCATTTACTGCCTGCATAATATGAATGCTGCATACAGACACTATACAAAGCAGACAGTACACAGGGGGAGTCCTACACACCCTGACATTAGCATTTACTGCCTGCATAATATGAATGCTGCATACAGACACTATACAAAGCAGACAGTACACAGGGGGGTCCTACACCCTGACATTAGCATGTACTGCCTGCATTATATGAATGCTGCATACAGACACTATACAAAGTAGACAGTGCACAGGGGGAGTCCTACAACCCTGACATTAGCATTTACTGCCTGCATAATATGAATGCTGCATACAGACACTATACAAAGTAGACAATACACAGGGGGAGTCCTACACACCCTGACATTAGCATTTACTGCCTGCATATGATGAATACTGCATACAGACACTGTAGAAAGCAGACAGTACACAAGGGGGGGTCCTACACACCCTGACATTAGCATTTACTGCCTGCATATGATGAATGCTGCATACAGACACTGTAGAAAGCAGACAGTACACAAGGGGGGGTCCTACACACCCTGACATTAGCATTTACTGCCTGCATAATATGAATGCTGCATACAGACACTATACAAAGCAGACAGTACACAAGGGGAGTCCTGAAAACTGCTATTAACATTTACTGCCTGCATAATGTGAATGCTGCATACAGACACTATACAAAGTAGACAGTACACAGGGGGAGTCCTACACACCCTGACATTAGCATTTACTGCCTGCATAATATGAATGCTGCATACAGACACTATACAAAGCAGACAGTGCACAAGGGGGAGTCCTACACACCCTGACATTAGCATTTACTGCCTGCATAATCTGAATGCTGCATATAGACACTATATAAAACAGACAGTACACAGGGGGGAGTCCTACACACCCTGACATTAGCATTTACTGCCTGCATAATATGAATGCTGCATACAGACACTATACAAAGCAGACAGTACACAAGGGGGGGTCCTACACACCCTGACATTAGCATTTACTGCCTGCATAATATGAATGCTGCATACAGACACTATATAAAACAGACAGTACACAAGGGGGAGTCCTACACACCCTGACATTAGCATTTACTGCCTGCATAATATGAATGCTGCATACAGACACTATACAAAGCAGACAGTACACAAGGGGGGGTCCTACACACCCTGACATTAGCATTTACTGCCTGCATAATATGAATGCTGCATACAGACACTATACAAAGTAGACAGTACACAAGGGGGAGTCCTACAACCCTGACATTAGCATTTACTGCCTGCATAATATGAATGCTGCATACAGACACTATACAAAGTAGACAGTACACAGGGGGAGTCCTACACACCCTGACATTAGCATTTACTGCCTGCATATGATGAATGCTGCCTACAGACATTGTAGAAAGCAGACAGTACACAAGGGGGGGTCCTACACACCCTGACATTAGCATTTACTGCCTGCATAATATGAATGCTGCATACAGACACTATACAAAGCAGACAGTACACAAGGGGAGTCCTGAAAACTGCTATTAACATTTACTGCCTGCATAATATGAATGCTGCATACAGACACTGTACAAAGCAGACAGTACACATGGGGAGTCCTACACATACTGACATTAGCATTTACTGCCTGCATAATATGAATGCTGCATACAGACACTATACAAAACAGACAGTACACAGGGGGAGTCCTACACACCCTGACATTAGCATTTACTGCCTGCATAATATGAATGCTGCATACAGACACTATACAAAGCAGACAGTACACAATGGGTAGTCCTACACACCCTGACATTAGCATTTACTGCCTGCATAATATGAATGCTGCATACAGACACTGTACAAAGCAGACAGTACACAGGGGGAGTCCTACACACCCTGACATTAGCATTTACTGCCTGCATAATATGAATGCTGCATACAGACACTGTACAAAGCAGACAGTACACAAGGGGAGTCCTACACCCTGACATTAGCATTTACTGCCTGCATAATATGAATGCTGCATACAGACACTATACAAAGCAGACAGTACACAGGGGGAGTCCTACACACCCTGACATTAGCATTTACTGCCTGCATAATATGAATGCTGCATACAGACACTGTACAAAGCAGACAGTACACAAGGGGGAGTCCTACACACCCTGACATTAGCATGTACTGCCTGCATAATATGAATGCTGCATACAGACACTATACAAAGCAGACAGTACACAGGGGGAGTCCTACACACCCTGACATTAGCATTTACTGCCTGCATAATATGAATGCTGCATACAGACATTGTACAAAGCAGACAGTACACAGGGGGAGTCCTACACACCTTGACATTAGCATTTACTGCCTGCATAATATGAATGCTGCATACAGACACTGTACAAAGCAGACAGTACACAGGGGGAGTCCTACACACGCTGACATTAGCATTTACTGCCTGCATAATATGAATGCTGCATACAGACACTATACAAAGCAGACAGTACACAAGGGGAGTCCTACACACCCTGACATTAGCATTTACTGCCTGCATAATATGAATGCTGCATACAGACACTATACAAAGCAGACAGTGCACACGGGGGAGTCCTACACACCCTGACATTAGCATTTACTGCCTGCATAATATGAATGCTGCATACAGACACTATACAAAGCAGACAGTACACGGGGGGAGTCCTACACACCCTGACATTAGCATTTACTGCCTGCATAATATGAATGCTGCATACAGACACTATACAAAGCAGACAGTACACAGGGGGGAGTCCTACACACCCTGACATTAGCATTTACTGCCTGCATAATATGAATGCTGCATACAGACACTGTACAAGGCAGACAGTACACAAGGGGGAGTCCTACACACCCTGACATTAGCATTTACTGCCTGCATAATATGAATGCTGCATACAGACACTATACAAAGCAGACAGTACACAGGGGGAGTCCTACACACCCTGACATTAGCATTTACTGCCTGCATAATATGAATGCTGCATACAGACACTATACAAAGCAGACAGTACACAGGGGGGGTCCTACACCCTGACATTACCATTTACTGCCTGCATAATATGAATGCTGCATACAGACACTATACAAAGCAGACAGTACACAATGGGGAGTCCTACACACCCTGACATTAGCATTTACTGCCTGCATAATATGAATGCTGCATACAGACACTATACAAAGCAGACAGTACACAGGGGGAGTCCTACACACCCTGACATTAGCATTTACTGCCTGCATAATATGAATGCTGCATACATACACTATACAAAGCAGACAGTACACAATGGGTAGTCCTACACACCCTGACATTAGCATTTACTGCCTGCATAATATGAATGCTGCATACAGACACTGTACAAAGCACACAGTACACAAGGGGGGGTCCTACACACCCTGACATTAGCATTTACTGCCTGCATAATATGAATGCTGCATACATACACTATACAAAGCAGACAGTACACAAGGGGGGGTCCTACACACCCTGACATTAGCATTTACTGCCTGCATAATATGAATGCTGCATACAGACACTATACAAAGCAGACAGTACACACGGGGGAGTCCTACACACCCTGACATTAGCATTTACTGCCTGCATAATATGAATGCTGCATACAGACACTATACAAAGCAGACAGTACACGGGGGGAGTCCTACACACCCTGACATTAGCATTTACTGCCTGCATAATATGAATGCTGCATACAGACACTATATAAAACAGACAGTACACAAGGGAGAGTCCTACACACCCTGACATTAGCATTTACTGCCTGCATAATATGAATGCTGCATACAGACACTATACAAAGCAGACAGTACACAAGGGGGGGTCCTACACACCCTGACATTAGCATTTACTGCCTGCATAATATGAATGCTGCATACAGACACTATACAAAGTAGACAGTACACAAGGGGGAGTCCTACAACCCTGACATTAGCATTTACTGCCTGCATAATATGAATGCTGCATACAGACACTATACAAAGTAGACAGTACACAGGGGGAGTCCTACACACCCTGACATTAGCATTTACTGCCTGCATATGTTGAATGCTGCATACAGACACTGTAGAAAGCAGACAGTACACAAGGGGGGGTCCTACACACCCTGACATTAGCATTTACTGCCTGCATAATATGAATGCTGCATACAGACACTATACAAAGCAGACAGTACACAAGGGGAGTCCTGAAAACTGCTATTAACATTTACTGCCTGCATAATATGAATGCTGCATACAGACACTATACAAAGTAGACAGTACACAGGGGGAGTCCTACACACCCTGACATTAGCATTTACTACCTGCATAATATGAATGCTGCATACAGACACTATACAAAGCAGACAGTACACAGGGGGAGTCCTACACACCCTGACATTAGCATTTACTGCCTGCATAACTGAATGCTGCATACAGACACTATACAAAGCAGACAGTACACAATGGGGGGGTCCTACACACCCTGACATTAGCATTTACTGCCTGCATAATATGAATGCTGCATACAGACACTATACAAAGCAGACAGTACACAAGGGGGGGTCCTACACACCCTGACATTAGCATTTACTGCCTGCATAATATGAATGCTGCATACAGACACTATACAAAGTAGACAGTACACAAGGGGGAGTCCTACAACCCTGACATTAGCATTTACTGCCTGCATAATATGAATGCTGCATACAGACACTATACAAAGTAGACAGTACACAGGGGGAGTCCTACACACCCTGACATTAGCATTTACTGCCTGCATATGATGAATGCTGCCTACAGACATTGTAGAAAGCAGACAGTACACAAGGGGGGGTCCTACACACCCTGACATTAGCATTTACTGCCTGCATAATATGAATGCTGCATACAGACACTATACAAAGCAGACAGTACACAGGGGGAGTCCTACACACCCTGACATTAGCATTTACTGCCTGCATAATATGAATGCTGCATACAGACACTATACAAAGCAGACAGTACACAATGGGTAGTCCTACACACCCTGACATTAGCATTTACTGCCTGCATAATATGAATGCTGCATACAGACACTGTACAAAGCAGACAGTACACAGGGGGAGTCCTACACACCCTGACATTAGCATTTACTGCCTGCATAATATGAATGCTGCATACAGACACTGTACAAAGCAGACAGTACACAAGGGGAGTCCTACACCCTGACATTAGCATTTACTGCCTGCATAATATGAATGCTGCATACAGACACTATACAAAGCAGACAGTACACAGGGGGAGTCCTACACACCCTGACATTAGCATTTACTGCCTGCATAATATGAATGCTGCATACAGACACTGTACAAAGCAGACAGTACACAGGGGGAGTCCTACACACCCTGACATTAGCATTTACTGCCTGCATAATATGAATGCTGCATACAGACACTGTACAAAGCAGACAGTACACAGGGGGAGTCCTACACACGCTGACATTAGCATTTACTGCCTGCATAATATGAATGCTGCATACAGACACTATACAAAGCAGACAGTACACAAGGGGAGTCCTACACACCCTGACATTAGCATTTACTGCCTGCATAATATGAATGCTGCATACAGACACTATACAAAGCAGACAGTACACAGGGGGAGTCCTACACACCCTGACATTAGCATGTACTGCCTGCATAATATGAATGCTGCATACAGACACTATACAAAGCAGACAGTACACACGGGGGAGTCCTACACACCCTGACATTAGCATTTACTGCCTGCATAATATGAATGCTGCATACAGACACTATACAAAGCAGACAGTACACACGGGGGAGTCCTACACACCCTGACATTAGCATTTACTGCCTGCATAATATGAATGCTGCATACAGACACTATACAAAGCAGACAGTACACAGGGGGAGTCCTACACACCCTGACATTAGCATTTACTGCCTGCATAATATGAATGCTGCATACAGACACTATACAAAGCAGACAGTACACAGGGGGAGTCCTACACACCCTGACATTAGCATTTACTGCCTGCATAATATGAATGCTGCATACAGACACTATACAAAGCAGACAGTACACAAGGGGGAGTCCTACACACCCTGACATTAGCATTTACTGCCTGCATAATATGAATGCTGCATACAGACACTGTACAAAGCAGACAGTACACAAGGGGAGTCCTACACACCCTGACATTAGCATTTACTGCCTGCATAATATGAATGCTGCATACAGACACTATACAAAGCAGACAGTACACAAGGGGGAGTCCTACACACCCTGACATTAGCATTTACTGCCTGCATAATATGAATGCTGCATACAGACACTATATAAAACAGACAGTACACAAGGGGGAGTCCTACACACCCTGACATTAGCATTTACTGCCTGCATAATATGAATGCTGCATACAGACACTGTACAAAGCAGACAGTACACAGGGGGAGTCCTACACACCCTGACATTAGCATTTACTGCCTGCATAATATGAATGTTGCATACAGACACTGTACAAAGCAGACAGTACACAAGGGGGGGTCCTACACACCCTGACATTAGCATTTACTGCCTGTATAATATGAATGCTGCATACAGACACCATACAAAGCAGACAGTACACAAGGGGAGTCCTACACACCCTGACATTAGCATTTACTGCCTGCATAATATGAATGCTGCATACAGACACTATACAAAGCAGACAGTACACAGGGGGAGTCCTACACACCCTGACATTAGCATTTACTGCCTGCATAATATGAATGTTGCATACAGACACTGTACAAAGCAGACAGTACACAAGGGGGGGTCCTACACACCCTGACATTAGCATTTACTGCCTGTATAATATGAATGCTGCATACAGACACCATACAAAGCAGACAGTACACAAGGGGAGTCCTACACACCCTGACATTAGCATTTACTGCCTGCATAATATGAATGCTGCATACAGACACTATACAAAGCAGACAGTACACAGGGGGAGTCCTACACACCCTGACATTAGCATTTACTGCCTGCATAATATGAATGTTGCATACAGACACTGTACAAAGCAGACAGTACACAAGGGGGAGTCCTACACACCCTGACATTAGCATTTACTGCCTGTATAATATGAATGCTGCATACAGACACCATACAAAGCAGACAGTACACAAGGGGGGGTCCTACACACCCTGACATTAGCATTTACTGCCTGTATAATATGAATGCTGCATACAGACACCATACAAAGCAGACAGTACACAAGGGGAGTCCTACACACCCTGACATTAGCATTTACTGCCTGCATAATATGAATGCTGCATACAGACACTATACAAAGCAGACAGTACACAGGGGGAGTCCTACACACCCTGACATTAGTATTTACTGCCTGCATAATATGAATGCTGCATACAGACATTGTACAAAGCAGACAGTACACAGGGGGGAGTCCTACACACCCTGACATTAGCATTTACTGCCTGCATAATATGAATGCTGCATACAGACACTGTACACACGGGGATATTAGCTGCCTGATAACACATTACAAGTCCCGGCCTACAATCTGTACACTCCAAGGGAATCAGTTATTTATAAAAGGACAAATCCCAGAGAATCTTATTTCACTTATTTACTTCCTGCATAATTTGAATGCCGCATACCACAGACAGCTGTATCCTACATACAGACTCCTTCCTAATGATAAGCGAATTGCAGACAGTCCTACAGGTTCCCCCTCACCTTCATGGGGGAGATGTGCGAATGGGACACGTATCCGTGGACATTCTCAATCTGCGAGAGGTTTTTCTCTGATACGTGGACCAGTTCTGGAGCTTTCATTTGGTTGGCGAGGTGAGCAGGACTATGTTCCAGCGGAGGAGAATCATCGTCTTGGTAACGATATTTCTGAAATCACATAAAAAAAAAGAATTGATCATTCTAAATAACGCATAATTAATGATATGGTTAACAGCATGGAATTGGTATTCACTGCTTACCTTCCACAGACACAAACTGAATCACAGAGGTTATTCACTAACCCACGGGAACATGGAGAATCGGTCAGCTGATCTGAAGAACGGTTAGAAGATTCTCCGACCACTGACCATAGTCCGTTAATTAACGAATTATGTATTGAGGCATAAATGGACAGTGCCCTTATCCAGTAAGGACTGCTGCATACGTGAAATACAATTACTATCAAACCACAATCTGTGATATTAGTTTTCCACCTTACCATCATTCCACTCCCCTATGGCATACACTCACTAAACTGCACTGTTTGAGAGCAAAGGCTTATAAAGACACAAACCAACAATAAAGTAATCCACTAACCTAAACCTACAGAGCGAGATCATCCACTAACCTAAACCTACAGAGCGAGATCATCCATTAACCTAAACCTACACAGCGAGATCATCCACTAACCTAAACCTACACAGCGAGATCATCCACTAACCTAAACCTACACAGCGAGATCATCCACTAACCTAAACCTACACAGCGAGATCATCCTCTAACCTAAACCTACACAGCGAGATCATCCACTAACCTAAACCTACAGAGCGAGATCATCGACTAACCTAAACCTACAGAGCGAGATCATCCACTAACCTAAACCTACACAGCGAGATCATCCACTAACCTAAACCTACACAGCGAGATCATCCACTAACCTAAACCTACACAGCGAGATCATTCACTAACCTAAACCTACAGAGCGAGATCATCCACTAACCTAAACCTACACAGCGAGATCATCCACTAACCTAAA
Organism: Pelobates fuscus; assembly: GCF_036172605.1. NCBI lineage: Eukaryota > Metazoa > Chordata > Amphibia > Anura > Pelobatidae > Pelobates > Pelobates fuscus. Next base: position 425,403,335 of record NC_086319.1, read on the forward strand.
CCTACACAGCGAGATCATCCACTAACCTAAACCTACACAGCGAGATCATTCACTAGCCTAAACCTACACAGCGAGATCATCCACTAACCTAAACCTATACAGCGAGATCATCCACTAACCTAAACCTACACAGCGAGATCATCCACTAACCTAAACCTACACAGCGAGATCATCCACTAACCTAAACCTACACAGCGAGATCATTCACTAACCTAAACCTACACAGAGAGATCATCCACTAACCTAAACCTACACAGCGAGATCATCCACTAACCTAAACCTACAGAGCGAGATCATCCACTAACCTAAACCTACACAGCGAGATCATCCACTAACCTAAACCTACACAGCGAGATCATCCACTAACCTAAACATACACAGCGAGATCATCCACTAGCTTAAACCTACAGAGCGAGATCATCCACTAACCTAAACCTACACAGCGAGATCATCCACTAACCTAAACCTACACAGCGAGATCATCCACTAACCTAAACCTACAGAGCGAGATCATCCACTAACCTAAACCTACACAGCGAGATCATCCACTAACCTAAACCTACACAGCGAGATCATCCACTAACCTAAACATACACAGCGAGATCATCCACTAGCTTAAACCTACAGAGCGAGATCATCCACTAACCTAAACCTACACAGCGAGATCATCCACTAACCTAAACCTACAGAGCGAGATCATCCACTAACCTAAACCTACACAGCGAGATCATCCACTAACCTAAACTTACAGAGCGAGATCATTCACTAAATTAAACCTACATAGCGAGATCAATCACTAACCTAAACCTACAGAGCGAGATCATCCACTAACCTAAACCTACACAGCGAGATCATTCACTAGCCTAAACCTACACAGCGAGATCATCCACTAACCTAAACCTATACAGCGAGATCATCCACTAACCTAAACCTACACAGCGAGATCATCCACTAACCTAAACCTACACAGCGAGATCATTCACTAACCTAAACCTACACAGAGAGATCATCCACTAACCTAAACCTACACAGCGAGATCATCCACTAACCTAAACCTACAGAGCGAGATCATCCACTAACCTAAACCTACACAGCGAGATCATCCACTAACCTAAACCTACACAGCGAGATCATCCACTAACCTAAACATACACAGCGAGATCATCCACTAGCTTAAACCTACAGAGCGAGATCATCCACTAACCTAAACCTACACAGCGAGATCATCCACTAACCTAAACCTACACAGCGAGATCATCCACTAACCTAAACCTACAGAGCGAGATCATCCACTAACCTAAACCTACACAGCGAGATCATCCACTAACCTAAACCTACACAGCGAGATCATCCACTAACCTAAACATACACAGCGAGATCATCCACTAGCTTAAACCTACAGAGCGAGATCATCCACTAACCTAAACCTACACAGTGAGATCATCCACTAACCTAAACCTACAGAGCGAGATCATCCACTAACCTAAACATACACAGCGAGATCATCCACTAGCTTAAACCTACAGAGCGAGATCATCCACTAACCTAAACCTACACAGCGAGATCATCCACCCACCTAAACCTACAGAGCGAGATCATCCACTAACCTAAACATACACAGCGAGATCATCCACTAGCTTAAACCTACAGAGCGAGATCATCCACTAACCTAAACCTACAGAGCGAGATCATCCACTAACCTAAACCTACACAGCGAGATCATCCACTAACCTAAACCTACACAGCGAGATCATCCACTAACCTAAACCTACACAGCGAGATCATCCACTAACCTAAACATACACAGCGAGATCATCCACTAGCTTAAACCTACAGAGCGAGATCATCCACTAACCTAAACCTACACAGCGAGATCATCCACTAACCTAAACCTACACAGCGAGATCATCCACTAACCTAAACCTACAGAGCGAGATCATCCACTAACCTAAACCTACACAGCGAGATCATCCACTAACCTAAACCTACACAGCGAGATCATCCACTAACCTAAACATACACAGCGAGATCATCCACTAGCTTAAACCTACAGAGCGAGATCATTCACTAACCTAAACCTACAGAGCGAGATCATCCACTAACCTAAACCTACACAGCGAGATCATCCACTAACCTAAACCTACACAGCGAGATCATCCACTAACCTAAACCTACACAGCGAGATCATCCATTAACCTAAACCTACAGAGCGAGATCATCCACTAACCTAAACCTACACAGCGAGATCATACACTAACCTAAACCTACAGAGCGAGATCATCCACTAACCTAAACCTACAGAGCGAGATCATCCACTTACCTAAACCTACACAGCGAGATCATCCACTAACCTAAACCTACAGAGCGAGATCATCCCCTTACCTAAACCTACAGAGCGAGATCATCCACTAGCCTAAACCTACAGAGCGAGATCATCCACTAACCTAAACCTACAGAGCGAGATCATCCACTAACCTAAACCTACAGAGCGAGATCATCCACTAACCTAAACCTACACAGCGAGATCATCCACTAACCTAAACCTACAGAGCGAGATCATCCACTAACCTAAACCTATAGAGCGAGATCATCCACTAACCTAAACCTACACAGCGAGATCATCCACTAACCTAAACCTACAGAGCGAGATCATCCACTAACCTAAACCTACACAGCGAGATCATCCACTAGCCTAAACCTACACAGCGAGATCATTCACTAGCCTAAACCTACAGAGCGAGATCATCCACTAACCTAAACCTACACAGCGAGATCATCCACTAACCTAAACCTACACAGCGAGATCATCCACTGACCTAAACCTACAGAGCGAGATCATCCACTAACCTAAACCTACACAGCGAGATCATCCACTAACCTAAACTTACAGAGCGAGATCATTCACTAAATTAAACCTACATAGCGAGATCAATCACTAACCTAAACCTACAGAGCGAGATCATCCACTAACCTAAACCTACAGAGCGAGATCATCCACTAACTTAAACCTACAGAGCGAAATCATCCACTAACCTAAACCTACACAGCGAGTTATTCCACTAACATAAACCTACACAGCGAGATCATCCACTAAGCTAAATGTACACAGCGAGATCATCCACTAACCTAAACCTACACAGCGAGATCATCCACTAACCTAAACCTAGACAGTGAGATCATCCACTAACCTAAACCTACACAGCGAGTTAATCCACTAACCTAAACTTACACAGCGAGATCATCCACTAACCTAAACCTACACAGCGAGATCATCCACTAACCTAAACCTTTACAGCAAAACCATAAATTAACCTAAACCTACAGAGCGAGTTAATCCACTAACCTAAACCTACACAGTGAGATCATCCACTACCCAAAACTAACAGAGCGAGATCATCCACTAACCTAATCCTACACAGCAAGATCATCCACTAACCTAAACCTACACAGCGAGTTAATCCACTAACCTAAACCTACACAGCGAGATCATCCACTAACCTAAACCTACAGAGTGAGTTAATCCACTAACCTAAACCTACACAGCGAGATCATCCACTAACCTAAACCTACACAGCAAGATCATCCACTAACCTAAACCTACACAGCGAGTTAATCCACTAACCTAAACCTACACAGCGAGATCATCCACTAACCTAAACCTACAGAGCAAGATCATCCACTAACCTAAACCTACAGAGTGAGTTAATCCACTAACCTAAACCTACAGAGCGAGTTAATCCACTAACCTAAACTTACAGAGCAAGATCATCCACTAACCTAAACTTACAGAGCGAGAATATTCAATCATTACAATTACAGGATATAATCACAATCGATGATTTGCGAACTAGTATTAATGGACGGCTAGTTATGGGACAGAATGACTGATTTCAGTCGATATTGTTTCAGTAATTGGTGAGTGAGTTGGAATGAATAATAATTAATAATATGCTCTTAACATTTCCCTTGGTAGCTAGTGGGAAGTTACTCTCCCTGTGTGAGTGAGGACAACTATACCACATTATAGAATACTAGCAGCAGCCGAGTCCTGGCATTGTTGCTTTGAGTATAGCTGTTGTCCCTTCCGATGGGTAGAATTTACAGTCACTGACTGTGTTGACAAGATATCATTGTAGTGTAATCAGCTATAGCTGTTATGGTGATTTCTGAGTTCTGCTGTAATAGAAAGAAACCAGCAGGAGGCAGCAGAGGGCCGTGTATGAGACCAATGAGAGTAATGCTGTACAGGTTTATTATAGGGACAGTAAGCTAGGATGGTACCAGTGCCTGGAACAGAGAGAGACGGTCTAAGAAGCGGCTGTGTGTCAGGGGAGGGCTGGCAGCCTTTGGCCTGGGGGGAAAATACAGTCAAGTGGCCCATTGCACCAAGAGGAGAGTAAAAACACCTTTCCCATGTGATTGAAAGGGGGGGTGGGGGGAGCAGTCACCTAAACAGACACTCAATGACAAGCACACACACACACTTGCTGATTTGGCGCACACTAAAAAACACAAACTCACTGACAGGCACACGCACACACACAGACACACACAGAAAGACACTGTTACAGGCATAATCCAAGAAGAAAAAACTCACAGGCACTCCAACTTCAAGCCGCAGGCAGATTTATTATGACAGAATGCAATGTTGAAGTTGGAGTGCCTGTGAGTTTTTTCTTCTTGGATTATTGTACTGGGATTGCTGGTCCTGCTCTGGAGCACCCTTGGCCGTTGGGACTGAGTGCGGTTCTCATCACTTACACTGTTACAGGCATAGTGACACAGACAGACATACTGACACACACACACACAGACATACTGGCTGACATACACACACACAAATTGGCACACACAGAGACATACTGGCGCACACGCACACATAGACATACTGGCGCACACGCACACACAGACATACTGGCGCACACACACACACACACACAGACATACTGACACACACACACACACACTGACACACACACAGACATACTGACACACACACAGACATACTGACACACACACACACACACAGACATACTGACACACACACAGACACACTGACACACACACAGACATACTGACACACACACACACACACACTGACACACACACAGACATACTGACACACACACACACACACAGACATACTGACACACACACAGACATACTGACACACACACACAGACATACTGACACACACACAGACATACTGACACACACACAGACATACTGACACACACACACATACATACTGACACACACACACACACACTGACACACACACAGACATACTGACACACACACACATACATACTGACACACACACACACACACTGACACACACACAGACATACTGACACACACACACAGACATACTGACACACACACAGACATACTGACACACACACACACACACACTGACACACACACAGACATACTGACACACACACACAGACATACTGACACACACACACACACACACTGACACACACACAGACATACTGACACACACACACAGACATACTGACACACACACAGACATACTGACACACACACAGACATACTGACACACACACAGACATACTGACACACACAGACATACTGACACACACACACAGACATACTGACACACACACAGACATACTGACACACACACACTGACACACACACAGACATACTGACACACACACACAGACATACTGACACACACACAGACATACTGACACACACACACACACACACACACACACTGACACACACACACACTGACACACACACACACACACACAGACATACTGACACACACACAGACATACTGGCTGACATACACACAGACATACTGACACACACACAGACATACTGACACACACATACACCCAAACTTTACACTTTTACAACCAGTAGACAGTGGCTGAGTAAAGGGACAGGGGCTGTAGTGTAGAAAGGGGGCAGGAGCTGAGAGGGGGGGAAAGGAGCAGGGAAAGGGTGGGACAGAGCCTGACTAAGGGACAGGGGATGGCTGAGGAGAGGGGCAGGGATTGAGGAGGGGGGGGGGGGCTGAGGAGGGGGGAAGAGAGGGGGCAGGGCTGAGGAGGGGGAGTAAGGGCTGAGGAATGGGAATAAAAACAAACTAAAGTGTATTTCCCCCTCCCTGAGTCTTGCCTTAGGTCAGGGAGTGGTGGGCAGCAGCCAGCATACAGCATACAGCAGCAGTCAGTGAAGTCTGGAGCCTGCAGTCAGTGGAGTGGGCCGGCTCTCCTGATGATGTCAGGAGGAGGGGGCGTGGCTTCCTCTGCTCTTCTCCCAGACTCCCCAGCGGTCCTGTGAGAAGGGCAGCGGAAGCCACGCCCCCTCCTCCTGACATCATCATCAGAGGCCGGCCCACTCCACTGGCTGCAGAGAGAGTGAGGTGGCTGAAAAATCTGAGTCCTCAGCAAGAGGTGGAGCCAGAGGCGGGGAGAGAGCCAGGGGCGGGGCCAGAGGCAGGGAGAGAGCCAGAGACAGGGAGAGAGCCAGAGGCGGGGAGAGAGCCAGAGACAGGGAGAGAGCCAGGGGCGGGGCCAGAGGCAGGGAGAGAGCCAGAGACAGGGAGAGAGCCAGAGGCGGGGAGAGAGCCAGGGAGAGAGCCAGAGGCAGGGAGAGAGCCAGAGACAGGGAGAGAGCCAGGGGCGGGGCCAGAGGCAGGGAGAGAGCCAGAGGCGGGGCCAGAGACAGGGAGAGAGCCAGAGGCGGGGCCAGAGGCGGGGAGAGAGCCAGAGGCGGGGAGAGAGCCAGGGGCGGGGCCAGAGGCAGGGAGAGAGCCAGAGACAGGGAGAGAGCCAGGGGCGGGGCCAGAGGCAGGGAGAGAGCCAGAGACAGGGAGAGAGCCAGAGGCGGGGAGAGAGCCAGGGGCGGGGCCAGAGGCAGGGAGAGAGCCAGAGACAGGGAGAGAGCCAGGGGCGGGGCCAGAGGCAGGGAGAGAGCCAGAGGCGGGGCCAGAGACAGGGAGAGAGCCAGAGGCGGGGCCAGAGGCGGGGAGAGAGCCAGAGGCGGGGCCAGAGACAGGGAGAGAGCCAGAGGCGGGGAGAGAACAAGAGGCGGGGCCAGAGACAGGGAGAGAGCCAGAGGGAGAGAGCCAGAGGCGGGGAGAGAGCCAGGGGCGGGGCCAGAGGCAGGGAGAGAGCCAGAGACAGGGAGAGAGCCAGAGGGAGAGAGCCAGAGGCGGGGCCAGAGGCAGGGAGAGAGCCAGAGACAGGGAGAGAGCCAGAGGCGGGGAGAGAGCCAGAGGCGGGGCCAGAGACAGGGAGAGAGCCAGAGGCGGGGAGAGAGCCAGAGGGAGAGAGCCAGAGGCGGGGAGAGAGCCAGAGGGAGAGAGCCAGAGGCGGGGAGAGAGCCAGGGGCGGGGCCAGAGGCAGGGAGAGAGACAGAGACAGGGAGAGAGCCAGAGGCGGGGAGAGAGCCAGAGGCGGGGCCAGAGACAGGGAGAGAGCCAGAGGCGGGGAGAGAGCCAGAGGGAGAGAGCCAGAGGGAGAGAGCCAGAGGCGGGGCCAGAGACAGGGAGAGAGCCAGAGGCGGGGAGAGAACAAGAGGCGGGGCCAGAGACAGGGAGAGAGCCAGAGGCGGGGAGAGAGCCAGAGGGAGAGAGCCAGAGGCGGGGAGAGAGCCAGGGGCGGGGCCAGAGGCAGGGAGAGAGCCAGAGACAGGGAGAGAGCCAGAGGCGGGGCCAGAGGCGGGGAGAGAGCCAGAGGCGGGGCCAGAGACAGGGAGAGAGCCAGAGGCGGGGAGAGAGCCAGAGGGAGAGAGCCAGAGGGAGAGAGCCAGAGGCGGGGCCAGAGACAGGGAGAGAGCCAGAGGCGGGGAGAGAACAAGAGGCGGGGCCAGAGACAGGGAGAGAGCCAGAGGCGGGGAGAGAGCCAGAGGGAGAGAGCCAGAGGCGGGGAGAGAGCCAGGGGCGGGGCCAGAGGCAGGGAGAGAGCCAGAGACAGGGAGAGAGCCAGAGGCGGGGAGAGAGCCAGAGGCGGGGCCAGAGACAGGGAGAGAGCCAGAGGCGGGGAGAGAGCCAGAGGGAGAGAGCCAGAGGGAGAGAGCCAGAGGCGGGGCCAGAGACAGGGAGAGAGCCAGAGGCGGGGAGAGAACAAGAGGCGGGGCCAGAGACAGGGAGAGAGCCAGAGGCGGGGAGAGAGCCAGAGGGAGAGAGCCAGAGGCGGGGAGAGAGCCAGGGGCGGGGCCAGAGGCAGGGAGAGAGCCAGAGACAGGGAGAGAGCCAGAGGCGGGGCCAGAGACAGGGAGAGAGCCAGAGGCGGGGCCAGAGGCGGGGAGAGAGCCAGAGGCGGGGCCAGAGACAGGGAGAGAGCCAGAGGCGGGGCCAGAGACAGGGAGAGAGCCAGAGGCGGGGCCAGAGACAGGGAGAGAGCCAGAGGCGGGGCCAGAGACAGGGAGAGAGCCAGAGGCGGGGCCAGAGACAGGGAGAGAGCCAGAGGCAGGGAGAGAGCCAGGGGCGGGGCCAGAGGCAGGGAGAGAGCCAGAGGCGGGGCCAGAGACAGGGAGAGAGCCAGAGGCGGGGCCAGAGGCAGGGAGAGAGCCAGAGGGAGAGAGCCAGAGGCGGGGAGAGAGCCAGGGGCATTCAGAAGTTCGGGAGTTTGGAGTGCTATTTTGTATGCAGTTCGGGAGTTTGGAGCATTCCCTTGTATTCAGTTCGGGAGGTTGGTGTTTTACTGAAGCTGCCTTTATGTCTGAAAGGGGAATATCGCCTAAACGGATTTTAACCCCTTTTGTGCTGAAACGGTCCGTTACAATGTGTCTGTTTACTCACCTCCCAGCAGCTCCTCCAGCTCCCCAGTGTAAATCTCGCGAGACCCGCGGCCAGCTCTCACGGCCGCGGGTCTCGCGAGATTTACACATGGGAGCTGGAGGAGCTGCTGGGAGGTGAGTAAACGCTTGCTGCCCCTCCTCCCACAGCTAAGCCAATGCCACTGGACCACCAGGGATTAACATATCCCCCCTCCCTGGCAAGGCAACAAGCAGGGAGGGGGACAACAAAAAAACTAATAATAATAATTAAATATATATATAAAAAAATATATAAAAATAATTTAATAAAAAATGCCCCCTCACACATACACTCTTATTATACACATGCACTACACAAACACACTGTGTATATAATTCAGTGTGTTTGTATAGTGTGTGTATAATAATGTAGTGTGTTTGTATAGTGTGTGTTTATAATAATACAGTCTGTGTTTGTATAGTGTGTGTGTATAATGCACACTACACAAACACACTGCATTATAAACACACACACACTATACAAACGCACTGCATTAGATACACACACACACACACTATACAAACACACTGCATTATATACACACACACACACTATACAAACACACACTGCATTATATACACACACACACTATACAAACACACACTGCATTATATACACACACCCTATACAAACACACTGCATTATATACACACACACTACAAACACACTGCATTATATACACACACATTATACAAACATACTGCATTATACACACACTATACAAACACTGCATTATATAAACACTGCATTATATACACAGTGTGTTTGTGTAGTGTGTTTATATAATTCAGTGTCTTTGTGTAGTGTGTTTATATAATTCAGTGTGTGTTTATATATAATGCACACTACACACACACTCTGCATTATATACATACACTATACAAACACACACACTCTGCATTATATAAACACACTACATTCACTATACACACACACTACACAAATACACACACTCTGCATTCCTTATATACACACACACTACACAAACACGCACACTTTGCATTTAGTATATACAGCATTCACTTTACACACACACTGCATTCACTTTACGCACACTACCTACACACTACACAAACACTCTGCTTTCATTATATACACACTAGACAAATACACAATACACACTGCATCCACTACACACACTAGACAAATACACACTGTATCCACTACACAAACACACACTGCATCCACTACACACACACACTACACAAACACTACACAAACATACACAGCTCCCCTGTCTAAGCACACTGCATCCACTACACGTGGCATGTATATTTTGTGCATTTACCTTTAGAAATAGTTTTTATTTTCCAAAATGGTAAATGTACAGAATATCGGCAAATTATATCGGCTATCGGCCTAAAAGTTCACAGAATATCGGTATCGGTATCGGCTCTAAAAAATCAATATCGGTCGATCCCTAGTTTGTATCTGTATATTTGTGTATCATTGTATCTGTGTGTCTGTGCATCTGAATGTATGTCAGTGTGCATATCTGCGGGTGTGTCTGTGTATCTGTATCTATATGTGTGTCAGTGTTTGTTTCTGTGTATCTGCATGTGTGACCGTTTGTGTGTCTGGGGCGGAAAATAAGCAGGGAGAGTCTGGGGCGGAGGAAAGGCACTGAGGGTCTGGGGCAGAGGAGAAGCAGGGGAGATTGAACAGAGAAATGGAAATGGGCTGCCAAGGGGTACTCAATTGAAAAAAGGTTGGGAACCACTGGTCTATATGGTATGGCCCCCAGAACATCATCAATGACTGATCGTCTATATGGCATAGCCCTCTAGAACATCATCAATGACTGATCGTCTCTATGGGACAGCCCCCCCCCCCCCCTGGATTATTTTATGCTGTTTCTGTCTACCAGCGGAGATAGTGTGGATTATACTACCTCTCCGCTACAATCATCAATGACTAATCGTCTCTATGGCATAGCCTCCCCAGAACATCATCAATGACTGATTGGCATAGCCCCCCCCCCCCCCCCCCCAGAACATCGTTGTGGCAAAACTAGCCACTTAAGACTATATTTTCATTAATGTGATGCTGTAGCTTTAAGGCTGTTAGAACCGAGTATATGCATTTATCTGTATTTGATGCGAACAAGAGCATTCGTATGCTGGCGGCATGAAAGCCACCAGCATTATTCAGTAGTTTCACGAACAGTGAATTTCAACACTGTTCGTGAAACGAACAAACTACCAAATGGGAGACCACACACAGGAGGTCGTGTGGCTCCCATTAAATATTGCAACATTGTATCTTTCGGTAGTTATTAGAGGTTCAGCGTGGCCGCCGTTCGGATACCGACCACGCGGCAGTCAGCCATCTTGGATCCTTTGTTAGCCCAGCGGTATTTTGTCGTCAAGTGCCTGGAACTAAAATTGGCTACTCGATGGCACGAATACCGCTGGACTTCCAGGCCATTCGGGAGTACCGGTCGTTCGATATTTTATCCCTGCGGGTGTATTCGTGTCTTTGATGCAAAATGTATGTTGAAGTGTAATTCATGCTGTGTTCGGCTAAATGTGCTGGGATCTGAGCGGTACTTTCACGAAGTGTGCGCTCAGAACCCAGCTATCTACCGAACGGTCATTCGGTATAATAGCATGAATATCGTTAAAGTTATATATTTTTATGTAAAAAGCCAGTTCTGCTACACTGAGGGATAATCCACTTAACTGGATATTCTAGTGGGGGTATCCCTCTCGTACAGCAGTGCATGGTGGGAGAAATGTCCTGCATGTTCAGTTCCCCATGTAGTCCCCTACTGTACAACCCTTATGAGGTTAGTAACGAAACTCCTTGCATGGGGAACATCATAAATACTGTGACCTGTGATTAAAACCTCAGTTGACTCCCAGCCTATGTGTCGTCTAGTTCTTGGGAAGGAAGGAGTCATACAACGCTACCGGTATTATTGTATGCTGTACTTATTTTGCCTGGATTATTTTATGCTGTTTCTGTCTACCAGCGGAGATAGTGTGGATTATACTACCTCTCCGCTACAATCATCAATGACTAATCGTCTCTATGGCATAGCCTCCCCAGAACATCATCAATGACTGATTGTCTCTATGGCATAGCCCCCCCCCCCCCCAGAACATCATCAATGACTGATCGTTTATATGGCATAGCCCCCCCCCCCAGAACATCATCAATGACTGATCGTCTATATGGCATAGCCCCTCCCCCCCCCCGAACATCATCAATGACTGATCATCTCTATATCTCTATGGCATAGCCCCCCCCCAGAACATCATCAATGACTGATCGTTTATATGGCATAGCCCCCCCCCCCCCCAGAACATCATCAATGACTGATCGTCTATATGGCATAGCCCCCCCCCCCCCCAGAACATCATCAATGACTGATCGTCTATATGGCATAGCCCCACAGAAAATCATCAATGACTGATCGTCTATATGGCATAGCCCCCCCCAGAACATCATCAATGACTGAACGTCTATATGGCATAGCCCCACAGAAAATCATCAATGACTGATCGTCTATATGGCATAGCCCCCCCAGAACATCATCAATGACTGATCGTCTATATGGCATAGCCCCCCCAGAACATCATCAATGACTGATCGTCTATATGGCATAGCCCCCTCCCCAGAACATCATCAATGACTGATTGCCTCTATGGCATAGCCCCCCCAGAACATCATCAGTAACTGATCGTCTATATGGCAAAGCCCCCCCACCCCAGAACATCATCAATGACTGATCGTCTCTATGGCATAGCCCCCCAGAACATCTTCAATGACTGATCGTCTCTATGGCATAGCATCTGAGGAAAGGGATTTATGGGTGAATATTTCTGAGGACTTAAAGGTAGGCAGACAATGTAATAGAGCAGCTGGAAATGCTAGCAGAATGCTTGGTTGTATAGGGATAGGTGTGACGAAAGTAGCCTTGTCACTGGCTCTGGGAGGGGCCTGTTTGCCAGCCTCCTGCCCTGTCACTATGGTAGCCTATTTTTAAAAACACTATTTGTGCCTGTTGGGACTTGTAGCAGGAACCATTCGAACTTTCGAAGTGGCATTCGAACAGTCAAACTCCCAAAGCCATTCGAAGTGGCATTAGAACATGTGGCGGTGGCCAGCTTGTTTAGTCAAACGCACCCAGCGGTGTTTGGTCGTCGGGTGCATGGAACTCAAATCGGACACTCGACGGCACGAACACCGCTAAAACTTTACCTTCCATGGAGGTTCGGCTTTCGAACGGGAATCAAACGGCGTTGGGTAAGAAGATGCCCCAGAACAAGATAAATACATTAACTATATCCACGGACAGCTTCATTCGGTAATTTGAACGTTATTATTTAATTTTGTGCTGCCCTAGGCATGACTAAACCTGAGCACCCCCCTAATCTAAATTTACCACCCCTTTCTGTCAAGGGCGCACCTCTTCCTGATTAAGAACCTACCCCTTCCTCTTTAGATTCCACCTTTTCCTGCTCCTTTTAAAGAAATACTATAGTGCCCTCAATACTACCTCATAGTCATGAATCAATCTATAATACTACCTCACAGCCATTAATCAATCCTCAATACTACCTCCCAGCCATCAGTCCATCCTCAATACTACCTCACAACCATCAATTTCCAATCTATTTCTAATTTCATCCCCCTTCAAACATGCAACTACAACCCCAATCCTAAAGAAGCCCAACCTTGACCCTAACTCCCCGTCCAACTACCGTCCTATCTCACTACTGCCTTTTGCGTCCAAGACCCTTGAAATAATTGTGTATGCGAGATTGACAGACTTCCTCGAGTCCAACTCTCTGCTAGACCTGCTTCAGTCTGGTTTCTGTGGAAATGGCACTAACCAAAGTATCCACTGAGTATCCACTGATCTACTCGCTGCAAAATCTTGTGGTCACTACTCTATCCTAATTCTCCTTGACCTTTTGACACTGTTGCATCAACATCTGCATCTTCTCATCCTCCGCAATATCGTTCTACTGTTTCTTTCTCTCTCTGCTTCTTCTCCCCAACTCCTCTCTGTTGGTGTCCCCCAAGGTTCAGTCCTTGGTCCCCTACTGTTCTCCATCTATACTGCCTCCCTTGGTAAACTCATCAGCTCCTTTGGCTTCTACTATCATTTATATGCGGAAGAAACGCAAATCTACCTGTCCTCTCCTGATCTCTACCCGTCCCTCTTGACTAGTGTCTCTGACTGCCTCTCTGCTATTTCTAACTGGATGGCTGCTCACTTCCTTAAACTCAACTTGACCAAAACAGAAATTCTAGTCTTTCCTCCCTCAAGTGTCTATCTCTCTCCAAGTCAACGGCGCTACCATCACCTCTACCTCGCAGGCTCGCTGCCTGGGTGTTTTCTTTGACTCCGACCTCTCCTTCACGCCTCATGTTCAGTCTATCGCCAAATCCTGCCACTTCTATCTCGAATAAAATTGCACACATCCGACCATACTTAACGCCAGATGCGACTAAGGTGCTGGTCAATTCCACTGTCCTTTCTCGCCTTGACTACTGTAATCCGCTTCTTAGTGGTCTTATGTGATCCCAACTTGCGCTGTTACAGACCATAATGAATGCGGCGGCGAGGCTCATCTTCCTGTCCGCCCGCACCTCCCACGCCTCACCCTTCTGTCAGTCCCTACATTGGCTTCCTGTAAGATATAGGGCTCAATTTTGGTTCTTGCTTTCAAATCTCTACATAATGCTGCTCCCACCTATCTATCCTCCCTTATACACAAGTATGTCCCGTCTAGGACCTTACGCTCTGCTGCAGACTTACGTCTATCTTCTGTCCTTACTCCCACCTCTGATGCTCGCCTTCAAGACTTCTCGAGGGCTACACTGTTCCGTTAGATGCTCACCCAGTCTCCACTCCTTCAAAAAATCATTAAAAACCCACTGTTTTCATAAAATCATATTAATTAAACTGTTAATAGCTCCCGACTGATTCCTCTCTTGCAACTGTCACTAGTCTAACACTATTCTTACCTTTTGTGTCACTTTACCCCACTCCCTCTAGCATGTGCACTCATTGAGCAGGACCCTCAATCCCTCTGTTACTGTGTCACTATACCCCACTCCCTCTAGCATGTAATCTCACTGAGCAGGGCCCTCAATCCCTCTGTTACTGTCACTATACCCCACTCCCTCTAACATGTAAACTCTCTGAGCAGGACCTCAATCCCTCTGTTACTGTGTCACTATACCCCACTCCCTCTAGCATGTGCGCTCATTGAGCAGGACCCTCAATCCCTCTGTTACTGTGTCACTATACCCCACTCCCTCTAGCATATAAGCTCACTGAGCAGGGCCTCAATCCCTCTGTTTCTGTCACTATACCCCACTCCCTCTAACATGTAAGCTCACTGTGCAGGGCCTCAATCCCTCTGTTACTGTGTCACTATACCCCACTCCCTCTAGTATGTAAACTCACTGAGCAGGCCCTCAATCCCTCTGTTACTGTCACTATACCCCACTCCCTCTAGCAAGTAAGCTCATTGAGCAGGGCCCTCAATCCCTCTGTTACTGTGTCACTATACCCCACTCCCTCTAACATGTAAACTCGCTGAGCAGGGTCTCAATCCCTCTGTTGCTGTGTCGCTACACCCCACTCCCTCTAGCATATAAGCTCACTGAGCAGGGCCTCAATCCCTCTGTTACTGTCACTATACCCCACTCCCTCTAACATGTAAGCTCACTGTGCAGGGCCTCAATCCCTCTGTTACTGTGTCACTATACCCCACTCCCTCTAGCATGTAAACTCACTGAGCAGGACCCTCAATCCCTCTGTTACTGTGTCACTATACCCCACTCCCTCTAGCATGTAAGCGCACTGAGCAGGGCCTCAATCCCTCTGTTACTGTGTCACTATACCCCACTCTCTCTAACATGTAAACTCACTGTGCAGGCCCTCAATCCCTCTGTTACTGTGTCACTATACCCCACTCCCTCTAACATGTAAACTCACTGTGCAGGCCCTCAATCCCTCTGTTACTGTGTCACTATACCCCACTCCCTCTAGCATATAAACTCACTGAGCAGGGCCCTCAATCCCTCTGTTACTGTGTCACTATACCCCACTCTCTCTAACATGTAAACTCACTGTGCAGGCCCTCAATCCCTCTGTTACTGTGTCACTATACCCCACTCCCTCTAACATGTAAACTCACTGTGCAGGCCCTCAATCCCTCTGTTACTGTGTCACTATACCCCACTCCCTCTAGCATATAAACTCACTGAGCAGGGCCCTCAATCCCTCTGTTACTGTGTCACTATACCCCACTCCCTCTAACATGTAAACTCACTGAGCAGGGCCTCAATCCCTCTGTTACTGTGTCACTATACCCCACTCCCTCTAACATGTAAACTCACTGAGCAGGGCCTCAATCCCTCTGTTACTGTCACTATACCCCACTCTCTCTAACATGTAATCTCACTGAGCAGGGCCTCAATCCCTCTGTTACTGTCACTATACCCCACTCCCTCTAACATGTAAACTCACTGAGCAGGGCCTCAATCCCTCTGTTACTGTCACTATACCCCACTCCCTCTAATATGTAAGCTCACTGAGCAGGGCTCTCAATCCCTCTGTTACTGTGTCACTATACCCCACTCCCTCTAACATGTAACCTCACTGAGCAGGGCCCTCAATCCCTCTGTTACTGTGTCACTATACCCCACTCCCTCTAACATGTAAACTCACTGAGCAGGGCCCTCAATCCCTCTGTTACTGTAACTATACCCCACTCCCTCTAACATGTAAACTCACTGAGCAGGACCTCAATCCCTCTGTTACTGTGTCACTATACCCCACTCCCTCTAACATGTAAACTCACTGAGCAGGGCCCTCAATCCCTCTGTTACTGTCACTATACCCCACTCCCTCTAACATGTAAACTCACTGAGCAGGGCCCTCAATCCCTCTGTTACTGTGTCACTATACCCCACTCCCTCTAACATGTAACCTCACTGAGCAGGGCCCTCAATCCCTCTGTTACTGTGTCACTATACCCCACTCCCTCTAACATGTAAACTCACTGAGCAGGGCCCTCAATCCCTCTGTTACTGTAACTATACCCCACTCCATCTAACATGTAAACTCACTGAGCAGGGCCCTCAATCCCTCTGTTACTGTGTCACTATACCCCACTCCCTCTAACATGTAAACTCACTGAGCAGGGCCCTCAATCCCTCTGTTACTGTCACTATACCCCACTCCCTCTAACATGTAAACTCACTGAGCAGGGCAATCAATCCATCTGTTACTGTGTCACTATACCCCACTCTCTCTAACATGTAAACTCACTGAGCAGGGCCCTCAATCCCTCTGTTACTGTCACTTGTCTGGTTACAACTACATGTTTGTTCGTACACCCACTCTAAAGCGCTGCGGAATTTGTATTCGCTATATAAATAATAACATAATAATAACATAATGATAATAATACTACCTCACAGCCATCAGTCAATCCTCAATAAATTTATGTATTTATTTATTTATGTATAAAATATTTTGCCAGGAAAGATACATTGAGATTTCTCTCATTTTCAAGTATGTCCTGGGTCCACAAACCATTGCATTGTACCTCACAGCCATGAATCAATCTATAATACTACCTCACAGCCATGAATCAATATATAATACTACCTCACAGCCATGAATCAATCTATAATACTACCTCACAGCCATGAATCAATCTATAATACTACCTCACAGCCATGAATCAATCTATAATACTACCTCACAGCCATGAATCAATCTATAATACTACCTCACAGCCATGAATCAATCTATAATACTACCTCACAGCCATGAATCAATCTATAATACTACCTCACAGCCATGAATCAATCTATAATACTACCTCACAGCCATGAATCAATCTATAATACTACCTCACAGCCATGAATCAATCTATAATACTACCTCACAGCCATGAATCAATCTATAATACTACCTCACAGCCATGAATCAATCTATAATACTACCTCACAGCCATGAATCAATCTATAATACTACCTCACAGCCATGAATCAATCTATAATACTACCTCACAGCCATGAATCAATCTATAATACTACCTCACAGCCATGAATCAATCTATAATACTACCTCACAGCCATGAATCAATCTATAATACTACCTCACAGCCATGAATCAATCTATAATACTACCTCACAGCCATGAATCAATCTATAATACTACCTCACAGCCATGAATCAATCTATAATACTACCTCACAGCCATGAATCAATCTATAATACTACCTCACAGCCATGAATCAATATATAATACTACCTCACAGCCATGAATCAATCTATAATACTACCTCACAGCCATGAATCAATCTATAATACTACCTCACAGCCATGAATCAATATATAATACTACCTCACAGCCATCAATCAATCTATAATACTACCTCACAGCCATGAATCAATCTATAATACTACCTCACAGCCATGAATCAATCTATAATACTACCTCACAGCCATGAATCAATCTATAATACTACCTCACAGCCATGAATCAATCTATAATACTACCTCACAGCCATGAATCAATCTATAATACTACCTCACAGCCATGAATCAATCTATAATACTACCTCACAGCCATGAATCAATCTATAATACTACCTCACAGCCATGAATCAATCTATAATACTACCTCACAGCCATGAATCAATCTATAATACTACCTCACAGCCATGAATCAATCTATAATACTACCTCACAGCCATGAATCAATCTATAATACTACCTCACAGCCATGAATCAATCTATAATACTACCTCACAGCCATGAATCAATATATAATACTACCTCACAGCCATGAATCAATCTATAATACTACCTCACAGCCATGAATCAATCTATAATACTACCTCACAGCCATGAATCAATATATAATACTACCTCACAGCCATGAATCAATATATAATACTACCTCACAGCCATGAATTAATCTATAATACTACCTCACAGCCATCAATCAATCTATAATACTACCTCACAGCCATGAATCAATCTATAATACTACCTCACAACCATGAATCAATATATAATACTACCTCACAGCCATGAATCAATCTATAATACTACCTCACAGCCATGAATCAATATATAATACTACCTCACAGCCATGAATCAATCTATAATACTACCTCACCGCCATGAATCAATATATAATACTACCTCACAGCCATGAATCAATCTATAATACTACCTCACAGCCATGAATCAATCTATAATACTACCTCACAGCCATGAATCAATATATAATACTACCTCACAGCCATGAATTAATCTATAATACTACCTCACAGCCATGAATCAATATATAATACTACCTCACAGCCATGAATCAATCTATAATACTACCTCACAGCCATGAATCAATATATAATACTACCTCACAGCCATGAATCAATCTATAATACTACCTCACAGCCATGAATCAATATATAATACTACCTCACAGCCATGAATCAATCTATAATACTACCTCACAGCCATGAATCAATCTATAATACTACCTCACAGCCATGAATCAATATATAATACTACCTCACAGCCATCAATCAATCTATAATACTACCTCACAGCCATGAATCAATCTATAATACTACCTCACAGCCATGAATCAATCTATAATACTACCTCACAGCCATGAATCAATCTATAATACTACCTCACAGCCATGAATCAATCTATAATACTACCTCACAGCCATGAATCAATCTATAATACTACCTCACAGCCATCAATCAATCTATAATACTACCTCACAGCCATGAATCAATCTATAATACTACCTCACAGCCATGAATCAATCTATAATAGTACATGATATTGATCCAAATAATGATCTCTGTTATATTCAGAGGCAACCCAAATTATTATAACAAGTGCAATTGTAGGAGCGCAAATTAGACACCAGACACCTGTTGGTATTCAAAATAAGCCTCTGCCGTTTTATTCATCAGCTGGGTTTTATACATTAAATAGTAAGTGCTTACGTGCAAATACTCTTAGAACAGTAATAGGAAGGGAGTACAGATAAGACATAGGGATGAACGTCATGTACACATAACAAATAAGTTCCTAGAAAGAGAAAGAACAGACTGATTGAGAAGAGACAGCTCAGGTGGGGGCTCTCTGCTCCCGGGACTTAGACATATATGGTCTTAAGTGTTGTGTTAAGCATCAAGCATTTCCTGAGTCCAAGTTAGCCAATTTTAATATAGGATATCATTATATGACACCTATAAGCTTGAGCCTTGGAATCAAGATAAATTCTATCAAATACATCACAGTCATGAATCAATCTATAATACTACCTCACAGCCATCAATCTTCAATACTACCCCACAACCATGAATCAATCTATAATACTACCCCACAGCCATCAATCTTCAATACTACCCCACAACCATGAATCAATCTATAATACTACCTCACAGTCATCAATCTTCAATACTACCCCACAGCCATGAATCAATCTATAATACTACCTCACAGCCATCAATCTTCAATACTACCCCACAGCCATGAATCCATCTATAATAATACCTCACAGCCATCAATCTTCAATACTACCCCACAACCATGAATCAATCTATAATACTACCCCACAGCCATCAATCTTCAATACTACCCCACAACCATGAATCAATCTATAATACTACCTCACAGCCATCAATCTTCAATACTACCCCACAGCCATGAATCAATCTATAATACTACCTCACAGCCATCAATCTTCAATACTACCCCACAACCATGAATCAATCTATAATACTACCTCAGTGTCACGATTCGGGGAAACTAACACGCTAACAGGTCACAGATAGAAAAGGGGTGCAGTACCGGTCCTTAGAATGGCCGGGTTAAGCACACTAAGAATAGTCAGGAGACAAGCCAAGTAGAGGGAGCCAGAAAACAGGAGAGCGAGAAACAAGCCGAGGTCAAAGGAATGGAGAAAGCAGGAGAATCGGAATAACGAGCCAAATATACGGTAACCAGAGAGACACACTAGCAAAAAGCAATACAGGTATCAATGACCACAACAGGGCACCGAGAGACCAGAAAGGTAAGTATTTATATCCTTTTTTTTTGGATAACTTCCAATCAGAATTAACAATCACACGTGGGGGATATCTATACCCCCCACTGTGATTGTTGCGCTGTAGCTTTAACGCCGAGTCACGTGAGTGACCCCGGCGTTCAGATATCAGTGCCGGCTCCCAGCGCGCAGCGTTAGACATGCTGCCACTGGGAGGAGGAGAGGAGGACCCGAGCGGCATGTCAAGAGGAGACGACGCCGCTCGCTGATCGTTAAGGGGAGAGGGGACCGCGGCGGTGACGGACCGAGGGTGAGTGCTGCGAGAGGATTGCAGCCTCCCCTCACAGCTGCCCGCAGAGCCCTGACATAACCCCCCCCCTCGAGGACCGCCCGGAGGTCGGGAAGCCGAAGGCTTCAAAGGAAACCGTGCATGAAAGGAGCGGATCAAAGAGGGTGCGTCCAAATCAGAGACAGAAACCCAAGACCGCTCCTCAGGGCCGTAACCCTTCCAATCAACTAGATACTGCAACCGACCTCGAGAGAAACGAGAATCAAGGAGAGCAGCCACCTCGTACACGTCACTAGAGACCGCGCGGAGGGCATCGGAACGCCTGAGAGACCCAGAGAACCGATTACAGAGCAAGGGCTTCAAAAGGGAGGTGTGAAAAGTGTTAGGTATACGCATGGAAGGAGGCAAAGCCAGGGAGTAGGACACAGGATTAATCCTACGCAATACTTTATAGGGGCCAAGGAACCTGGGCGTGAATTTCATCGAGGGAACCCTGAGGCGGAGATTCCTAGAGGACAACCAAACCCTATCACCCGGAGCATAAGAAGGAGCCGCACACCTACGGCGATCAGCGAACCTCTTCTGGGCAACTGCAGCACGACAAAGAGCAGCATGGACCTGATCCCACATCTTCCGTAAGGAGACGAGGTGCTTGTCCAAAGTGGGCATTCCCTTGTCGGAGAACACACCGGGAAGGACAGAGGGTTGGAACCCATAAGCCACCATAAAAGGACTTACGCCAGTAGAAGAATGAGACACAGTGTTCCTGGCAAATTCAGCCCAGGGAAGGAGATGGGACCAGTTGTCCTGGTGTGCATTCGTGAAACAGCGTGTGACGAGAGCAATCTCGCCACATTGCATTGGAGAAGCCTGGCTGCCCGCCTGCTGCCTTTGAACTATGGCCCTGGGAGATTGGGCCCTTTAAAAACAGTATTCGGCCATACCAGAGTGTATGTCACTCATTCTGGCCCTTTAAATACAGTGGGGTCATTTGGTACTTGCCCTGTGTGAGCTGTGGTAACCCAGATAGCTATGCCATGGAGCCTATTCGTGTGATTAAAGACTTTGGCTCCATGGCGATTAAACTGTATTCGGTTGGTCTGAGTGCCATTCACCTAATAATGTGCACTCAGACCTGAGCTATCTGGGGATATGTGAAATGTCTGTGTGTTATGTGTAAAATGTGACTTTATGTATTTTAAAGTGTTTTATGTCGTTTTGCAACCATGTGGTTAATGGAGTCTGCCTCTAGTCCTGGATAATTGGATTACTTCCCCCCATTGTCTCCAGGATAGAGGGCCCTGTAAAACCATGCTTCCAGAAGGTCAAATGCACATTTGTACTAACTTTTGAACCCCTGGTCCAATTCGTTTGAGTATGTTGTTCCCCCGAATGGATTGATTGTGTATATGTATTTTTATGCGAATGTGATGTATATTTTGGGAGTTATGAATGTTGTGTAAAAACTGTATTTTCCCTACCTATGATAATTGTATTTTCCTGTGTGTACAGATAATTAGTTTACAGGTAGAGGGGAGGGCTATGTGTGGTATGTAACTATTGTGTGATTGGTTAATGTACGTTACTGTGTGTGTCCCTCCCCTTCATGGGAGCACCTAATAAAAAGGTCTGCAAGCTAGCAGCCAGAGAGATCTATTTTTACCCTCAACTTGAGTCCTGTCTCTTATTGGGGGAATCTGCTACAAGGGATTGCTATGCTAGGCATATTCCCTTGCTATAATCACTGAGCTCTTGTAAGAGCTTGTTCCTGCTTCGTTCTGAAGGGAGATAGCTGCAGCCTACGGTGCTTATGGTGTCTGGTGGAGTGCTTGGAGTCCTCTGGAAGCGCTAGGAGCATCCATTAACGGAGGTACCCAGTCGGGGTGCCAGGTGATCCGTTACACAGCGTAAATATAACTCCACAGACTGATTTGCCCGTTCGGCAGCTCCATTAGATTGCGGATGATAGGAGGAAGTAAACGATAAGGAGACCCCCATCTCAGCACAAAAGCCCCTCCAAAACCGAGAGACAAACTGAGGGCCCCTGTCAGATACGATATCTTGTGGTATACCATGCAAGCGGAACACTTCTTTGGCAAACACCTGTGCCAACTGAACCGCAGAATGTAGCGGAATGAAGTGCGCCATTTTGGAGAACCTATCAGTTACAGTAAAAATTACTGTCTGTCCATCAGATGAAGGAAGATCCACAATAAAGTCCATGGATAAGTGTGTCCATGGTTTCTTGGGTACAGATAGGGGCATAAGGAGTCCCAGGGGTTTAACTTTAGGGGACTTACACTGTGTGCAGACACGGCAAGCCTGCACATAATCTGTCACATCTTTTTAAAGTGAAGGCCACCAAAACTGTTGGAGGAGACCGTTGTAAGTCTTGGTAACCCCTGGATGACCAGCAGTTTTGGCGGTGTGAAATAAAGCTAATAACTTTTTTCTGTCTTTCACTTTTACGTATAGCTTACCAACAGGAGTCTCAGATGGTGCTTGGGATTGGTATGTCTTGATACCATCAAGAAAAAGAGATGAAATAACCAAACGGGTAGCAGCTATGATATTAGATGTAGGTACAATGGGCTCAGGAGTAGAGGCAATTGAATCTACAGGTTCGTACTGTCGGGAGATAGCATCAGCCTTGACATTGCGATACCCAGGTCTGTAAGTGATGATGTACTGAAAGTGTGAGAGAAATAAAGACCATCTAGCCTGACGAGAGGATAACCTTTTAGCGTCTGTGATATAGGATAGATTTTTATGATCGGTTATAACCAGAATTTTGTGTCTAGCTCCTTCTAACAAGTACCTCCATTCTTTAAAAGTCATCACTATAGCTAATAATTCCCTGTTCCCGACGTCGTAATTCTTTTCAGACTCTGACAAGCGTTTAGAAAAGTAACCACAGGGAAGGAGGGGTTCGTCATACGATTGTCTTTGTGACAACAATGCTCCTATACCTGATTCAGAAGCGTCTACTTCCAGTACAAAGGGAAGGGAAGGATCAGGATGGTGTAACACAGGGGCAGTGGCAAATGCCTTTTTAAGAGTCTCGAAGGCCACAATAGCTTTAGGAGTCCAAACCCTGGGGTGTAAACCTTTTTTAGTCAGTTTAGTGATAGGGGAAATAATGGATGAGAAGTTTTTAACAAACTTTCTATAATAATTGGCAAACCCTATAAATCGCTGTATTGCCTTAAGTCCTTGGGGAAGGGGCCAGGACAGTATAGCTTCTAGTTTAGAAGGATCCATGCTGAATCCTTGTTCAGAAATAACATAACCCAGGAATTGTACAGAAGTTTGGTCGAATAAGCATTTCTCTAATTTACAATAAAGACCGTTCTGCAACAACCTCTTAAGCACCATCCTAACATGAGTATGATGTGTCTTCAAATCCGGAGAATATACAAGTATGTCATCAAGGTAGACTACGGCACAGACATGCAGCAGATCTCTAAGGACATCGTTTATGAGATCCTGAAATACAGCAGGAGCATTACACAATCCAAAAGGCATGACTAGATACTCGTAATGCCCACTACGTGTATTGAACGCCGTTTTCCATTCATCATTCTCCTTTATACGAACAAGGTTATCAGCCCCCCTGAGGTCTAGTTTAGTAAAATATCTAGAATCTTTAACACGATCAAACAACTCAGTGATGAGAGGGATCGGATAGGCATTTTTAATCGTTATATTGTTTAGAGCCCTGTAGTCTATACACGGTCTCAAATCGCCCTCCTTTTTTGCCACAAAAAAGAAACCAGCACCAGCAGGAGAGGAGGACCTTCTAATAAAACCTTTACTTAAGGCTTCCCGTATGTACTCCTACATGACCTGGTTTTCTTTCTCAGAAAGAGGGTAGACCTTACACCTAGGAGGCATAGTACCCGGTAACAGGTTTATGGCACAGTCATAGTCACGATGTGGAGGTAGCTTATCTGCCTCCCTTTTTTCGAAAACCAATGCAAGGTCTGCATATACAGAAGGGACAGAAATAGAAAGTGGTTTAGCCGTGGGCACGTTGAGTAAATAAACAGGACGTATATGAGCCATACAGTCTCGTTGACAAGATTCCCCCCAGGAGAGTATATCCAAACAACCCCAATCAAGCACTGGGTTGTGTTTAACTAACCAGGAAAAACCCAGAACAATGGAAGCAGTAGGGGAGTCAATTATTTGGAAGGTTAACCTTTCCTTGTGTAAAGCACCCACAGACATAACTATTTATTGGGTTTCATGGGTCACCAGAGGTTTCTCAAGTGGTCTACCATCTATGGCCTCAACGGCCAAGGGTGTGGCCTTTTGGATCAAAGTCAAGGCTGCGGTTTTGGCAAAGTTCTCATCCATAAGGTTGTCTGCCGCACCTGAATCGATCAAGGCTTTGGTTGTTATAGTGGTTTTATTGACCAAAAGAGAAACCGTAATAAACGGTCTGGAGATGGACACATGAGGGGACAAAGTCATAACACCCGAGGCCGACCCCTCTCTAGATACGACCCCTCTCTAGAACTACAGAAAAGTATATATACGTTTAAATATCACCACTTAATGAATAATGTGTATAAGTGAAAAAATATATACTTATCTTAGCATTCAAGTAAAACAGCCTCCCAGGTCATCACCCAGATTGGATGACCTTTACACAGCAAAATACAAAACAACCAGAAATATTTGGGATGTGGCTGAGAAGTCTAAAATTAAAAGACAAAAGTATACATAATGTAAATCTATATTTGATATTAGGTAAGTGTTCATGAAATGCACTCACGAGATATAGATGAAAGATAGCGCTGTAGGGTGCCTCCCCCGATAATAATGGGGGGCTGATGTCTTCCTCCACTTGCTCCAAAGGGATAGATGAAAAAACAGGACTTCCAGGATGGTGGAAAATATAAAACGATTTTATTAAGGATGAAACATCACCCAGCAATAAAAATTGGAATACAGGCTTAAAATGAGGTCCTACGCGTTTCGTTCACAGTCTGGAACTTCCTCAGGGACCAGAAAATTAAAATGACATACAGAAATAACAAAGTAAAAAATACAGCCTAATCCCACCCTCCCACCAGTCCCGTTTTATAGGGCTAACCCCTGAGTTGATTGGTGATAATCTGGGCGTCCTCCTCTGTTTCGTCCTTCATTGGTGGAGTAGTTGATCACATCCAGCTGATTTCTTTCGGTTCTAATTGTCGTCAAAATTCCCGCGGTCTGTATCACCTGAAAACCGGAACCGGAAGTGGACCTTCACTTCCGCGTTCCACTGAATCATGCGTTCCAACAGAGGAGTTAACTATCTTAAGGAGGGCTTAATCCCCAGAGGTCTGAGGATTGATAAAACCCCGGCCTTTGGATTGGAAGACCCCCTATTGCTAGAGGAATGGGATGAAATCCTTACCAACTGTTCTTTTCAATTAATACAACTTATCATTAAATATTCAAAATATATTCAAAATAAAGTAGAAGGAGAATTAAACACTATGGAGGCGAATTCCACTCTAGACTCAGAAAGCAAAGAGTTAAGAGAGAGAAACAATTTTACAAACTAATATCAAAAATCTTGATGAGAAAATAGCAGAGACCAAAAATAAAAAATATAAAAGGGATAAGGAAGACAAAATGTCCAACACTTTTTCAACACAAAATAAATTACATCGGAAAAAAATGTGACCCCATACATATAGGAACACTTTCTCTAGAGTACCCTCCAATAAGAGGACTACCTCAGTGTCTAAAGATGGCCAAGGAGATACATACCAGTCACACACTTTTCAATATCAACATTCGCACCACTCTAACACTACTCCTCATCAGGAGAAATCACGTTTATCACATAGGAGATTTTCCCCTGATTCTAATAGGGACACTCCTATGCTCAGGTTGTCAGAAGCAAATTAGATCAAGTTAGAACTAATACCCGGTTTAATGATAGAGAACGGACCAATACCCAGCTCAATGACAAAGAATCACATTTTCAGGGGCGTTTGAAAGGCCCACGAGAAAAAAAATATTACCAATTACTTCCGCCCCAGGGCAGAAACATGGGAACACCCCAATCGGTTCTCCCTGTTACAACAAGATTCTCCCCAAAAGAGAATAAGGACGGAAGATTAAACATCCCTCCCCCTAAGGCATATCCCCTGAGGGAAAAAGAAGTGGTGAAGGGTATATTTAATTTAACTGAAACACCACTATCAGATGATGAAATTAATTTACTTTCTAAAGGGATGAAATTTGCCCCTAATAAATCGGCGAATGACTTTAAATTATATATAGACCTTAAAAAATATATTAGGTCAATGACCATCCAAAGGCATTTTCTCTTGCATCCCTCACCACTTGACACCAACTGCCCTAGTGAGAATACACAATCTAACTTTAAATTTAAACCCAAATCCATTTTTTTTCCTGTACAAAGCAGGGGCCCTTATCTAGAAATATTCGAACGGATGGTAGAGCAAGAATTTCAATCCCTGACATGGGAAAATAAATCTAAAGGGTGTACCTATAATCTTACCAAAAAAGAATCTAACATCTTAAAAAACCTCATGAAAAGGGATGACTTGGTTATTAGGGAAGCGGACAAAGGGGGTATTGTTTTGATGACAATGACATATTATTTGGAGGAATCTTCCAATATTTTGAATGATACAAACACATATGTACTTTTGAAATCTGATCCTACACATCAATTCAATTTAGATTTAAAAAATATTCTAGAACAACTAAAAATTATGAAATTATCTCTCAAACAAATTTTTAATACCTATTTCAGAAAAATCCCACCATTCCCATTTTTTACTTCCTCCCTAAGACCCACAAACGTCTCCCCAATCCACCGGGCCGCCCGATCATAAATGGGATAAACTCGATCACTGCCAATTTATCTGCTTTTGCAGATTTTTATCTGCAGAAATATGCTCAAAACTCACCATCTTATGTTGTGGATACAAAATCGTTCCTACAAGAAATTGAAAATATCGAGTGGGATCCGGAATATAGTTGGGCCACCCTGGATGTTACATCCTTATACACAGTTATTAGTCACTCATTAGGGCTAGAGGCCATTGATCATTTCATAGCCCAAGACCCTGATCTACCACAGGGCTTAAAAACGCTTATTTTATTTGCTGAGCACAATTATTTCTTTTTTAATGGAAAGTTTTATTTACAGATCACGGGGACCGCCATGGGCACCAGGTTTGCCCCCAGTTATGCCAACACTTATGTTCGAAGATGGGAAGAACTATTCGTGTGGTCAAGGCATGACTGGAGGGAAAACCTGGTGCTCTGGCGGCGTTACATCGATGATGTGATTATTATTTGGAAAGGGTCTTCTAGTTCTTTTTTTGAATTTGTTAAGTTTTTAAATTCTAACCAATATAATTTAATCTTTACCCCAGTTTGGAGTAAAGACACAATCAATTTTTTGGATCTCATATTGTTTAATGAAGCTGGCCAAATACGTACCAAATGCTACTTTAAGCCAACCGATGGTAACGGCTTTGTACATCAGGATAGCTGTCACCATAAGCCGTGGCTTAGCGGGATAGCTAAAAGTCAATTCACACGACTTAGACGCAACTGTTCACATGATCACGATTTTCACACCCAATCACATCACATTAAAAAGAAACTATTAGAGAAGGGATACAAGGGAAATGCCTTGGAAAAATAAATTCGCCATTTAACACAAACCAAAAGAAACACATTATTAGCGGACAAACCCATTTCTGATACCGTGGGCAACCGATTCAGGTCTGCTTTTTTGACCCAATACAATATTGACCATAGAAAGATCAAAAAAGGATTACAGAACCATTGGTCAATATTGTTACAAGATCCAGTGTTGGGAAAACATTTATCCCAATACCCCCAAGTGATTTTTAAAAAGAACCAGAACTTAAAGAATATGTTGGCTCCTAGCTATGCTATCAAAACCCCCTGTACGAATACAAATATAGGATCTTGCAGGGGATGCAATGTGTGCAAAGCCTGTAGGACTGTCTATTGAGAGATCGGATACCTTCTCTAGTTTCATTACTGGGAGGATGTATCACATTAAATCAGACATAGGCTGCCACACGGACTTTGTGGTTTATTTACTACAGTGTCAGTGTGGCAGACAGTATGTGGGTCGCACCACAAGAATCTTGAAAGTTTGCATACTTGAGCACCTGAATAACATCAGAAAGGGGCTAACTACTCATTCAGTTTCTGCTCATTGTAGCACATGTCCTTCCTTTTCATGGAAACAGTTCAGATGCATAGGTATTGAGAGAGTTGCCCCCCATTGGCGCGGTGGGGATAGGATTAAAAATCTATCCCAAAGGGAAACCTTTTGGATTCACCAACTACAAACATTAGAGCCAATGGGATTGAATGTAGACATCGATCTGATCTGTTTTTCATAAAATATAGTGGGTTTTTGGTTTGTCTATGCATCTATATGTGTTAGCAGATTAATATTTGTTTCTCCCTCTTTCTCTTCTCTATATTTCCCTCTCTATTTCTTAAGAGGGAGTGGTATTGATTAAAGCTCTCATACCACAACTCTGTATATACTTTCCTAAACGGGGGAAAAAAAGCTGTTAATAATTGTTCTTATTATCCAATTAAGGGTGTTTCATCAGGATAAATATATGTTTATATATTAAGAGTTCATTCACAGTAGATGTGTGTACTATTTTTCTAATTTGTATATATCATTATTTAAAGCTATTCTAATATTAGATTATAAATAAATTGAATTCATATTAATATCTATAGGGGACTTTAGTATGAGTGATTTATGTCTTATAAATCTATTTCTCCATGTTGCTGCCGATATTATCACGTTTTGTCTCGATAGATTTATAATTGTTCAACATCTATTATCTGGGACTGTTCCCCTGGCGACCACTAGATGGCCACATTACCATATATTTCAACTTCTCGAACTCCTCTGTTGGAACGCATGATTCAGTGGAACGCGGAAGTGAAGGTTCACTTCCGGTTCCGGTTTTCGGCTGATACAGACCGCGGGAATTTTGACGACAATTAGAACCGAAAGAAATCAGCTGGATGTGATCAACTACTCCACCAATGAAGGACGAAACAGAGGAGGACGCCCAGATTATCACCAATCAACTCAGGGGTTAGCCCTATAAAACGGGACTGGTGGGAGGGTGGGATTAGGCTGTATTTTTTACTTTGTTATTTCTGTATGTCATTTTAATTTTCTGGTCCCTGAGGAAGTTCCAGACTGTGAACGAAACGCGTAGGACCTCATTTTAAGCCTGTATTCCAATTTTTATTGCTGGGTGATGTTTCATCCTTAATAAAATCGTTTTATTTTTTCCACCATCCTGGAAGTCCTGTTTTTTCATCTATCCCTTGGGAGCAAGTGGAGGAAGACATCAGACCCCCATTATTATCGGGGGAGGCACCCTAGAGCGCTATCTTTCATCTATATCTCGTGAGTGCATTTCATGAACACTTACCTAATATCAAATATAGATTTACACTATGTATACTTTTGTCTTTTAATGTTAGACCCCTCTCTAGGCCTTAGATGCTGTAGTTTCCCTGTAATTTAGGGCAGGTATTACAGTGGTGCCCCCTCTTTCCATAATAAAGGCATAACCCCTCCCTTCTACGATACGCTCTTTCAGCCTCAGTTAACCCCTGTTACAAAACCGTATTTCACTGTGTGCCTTTAAGTGCTATTTTCACCTTTCTGACTTATTTGCAGCCGTTCGTATGGTTCAGCACGAATCCTTTGTGTAAACGTGTAGGTGGCCGCCATTTCGGGACTTTACACGTGTTCGCGGCCGTCTTACGTACGAACAGCGGTGTTTGCCCGCAATCATCTGGAACTGAAAACGGAGACGCAAACAGGCGAACACCGCTGAGACCTCCAGGATAGCATAACTCTGTGCTGGACCTACCGAACGGCCCACCGTTCGGTAGGACGATTACTCTTCACATGGGGAGTACAGCGACCCCCAGGATAACTATGGATGGTAATGGGTTCGTGGAGTTTTACCGTACGAACAGAGACCGACCGCAAGGCCTAAACGTGTGGAACTATTTTCGGCTAGAAAGTCTGTGCGGTCGGTCAAAACTTTGGAAACCCATAACTCCCGAACCGTTCATCCGAACGGGCTGGTTTTCGGATATGTTGCTCCCCTGAACAAGATCTATAGGTGTAGGATTTAAAGGGGTACCCCCTGGTTTTGGGGTACATCCAGAACTTGGTCGAAAATATGTACTGTATAATTGGTTTAACTGTTTATCTGAGGGGAGGAGATGTGTGGGAGGTACCAAATGTGTGATTGGTGATTTTATGCCTCCCCCTGGGAGTGTCCTGTTTGCATGTAACCACAATAAAAAGCAGGCTGGGCATCCCAGTCCTCAGTTCTTGTTTGACCCTCAAATCGCAGCCTTGACTCGTTTTGTGGGCAGAAGGGTATCCTAGCTGTTTCATAGCTAGTGGGATTATTCTACATTTACAGGACTCGTATGGAATACTATGGAACGCAGCTTCTCCCCTCTTCAGCAATAGGAATCCAGACTACTAAGCGGTCCAGCTCTCAGCAAGACTAAGGGTAACCGTAACAACCCCGTAGCACCCAATTGCATGGGTTCGGGGGATGTTTGCCTAGGAGCGGGTAATGCTAGTAATGCAGTGCTGGGTAGAGCAGGTAACACCCGTGTATCCATCCGTCTTTGACTACGCCTCTCTCTAATACGGTTATCAATAAGGATTACATAGTCTATAACATCATCCAGAAGAACAGGCAATTCCCTGGATGCTATTTCATCCAGTATGTAAGCGGCCAAACCCTCCTGAAAGGCTGTTACGAGGGCGTCATTATTCCAAACCACTTCAGCTGCTGGAGTGCGGAATTCGATAGTATTATCTGCTACAGATCTGTTCCCTGTCGAACCCTAAGCAAAGCTTTCCCAGCAGAGGCAACCCTACCGGGTTGATCAAACGTGCGTTTGAAAGCTGTCAAAAAATCTGCGAAGGACATAGGAGACATATTCTCCCACATGGGGTTTGCCCATGCTAAAGCTCTCCCGGACAGGTGGTTTATCAAAAAGGCAATTTTGGATCTGACAGTGGGATAGGAACGTGGATTCATCACCAAATGGATATCAATTTGGTTGAGGAAACCACGACACAATGCTGGGTCACCGCTGTAGCGTTGTGGCGGCGTCATATGAACTACGTGAGCAGGAACGGGTACCGGAGTGGGAATGGGTTCGGACACAGCAGCAGCAACCTCCTGAATGGCAGGTTGCAGGTGTGCAGTACGAGCCAGTATGGTTTGTAAAGCCTGAGCAAACTGGTCCATACGGTGGTCTAAACCATCCATTCTAGCCTCCTGATTAACTAGTAGCTGTGGAATGTCAGCAGGTTCCATTTTGGCCCTGTTGTAATGTCACGATTCGGGGAACCTAACACGCTAACAGGTCACAGATAGAAAAGGGTGCAGTACCGGTCCTTAGAATGGCCGGGTTAAGCACACTAAGAATAGTCAGGAGACAAGCCAAGTAGAGGGAGACAGAAAACAGGAGAGCGAGAAACAAGCCGAGGTCAAAGGAATGGAGAAAGCAGGAGAATCGGAATAACGAGCCAAATATACGGTAACCAGAGAGACACACTAGCAAAAAGCAATACAGGTATCAAAGACCACAACAGGGCACTGAGAGACAGGGAAGGTAAGTATTTATATCCTTATCTTAATTCTGATTGGATAACTTCCAATCAGAATTAACAATCACACGTGGGGGATATCTATACCCCCCACTGTGATTGTTGCACTGTAGCTTTAACGCCGAGTCACGTGAGTGACCCCGGCGTTCAGATATCAGTGCCGGCTCCCAGCGTGCAGCGTTAGACAAGCTGCCGCTGGGAGGAGGAGAGGAGGACGCGAGCAGCGTGTGAAGAGGAGACGCCGCCGCTCGCTGATCGGTAAGGGGAGAGGGGACCGCGGGCGGCGACGGACCGAGGGTGAGTGCTGCGAGAGGATTGCAGCCTCCCCTCACAGCTGCCCGCGGAGCCCTGACACTCAGAGCCATGAATCTATCTATAATACTACCTCACAGCCATCAATCTTCAATACTACCCACAGCCATGAATCAATCTATAATACTACCTCACAGCCATCAATCAATCTTCAATACTTGATATAAAGAAATAAAAGAGGCTGAGATAGAGTCGGCAACATCAACAACATTAAAGAAACACTGTAGGGACCCAGACCACTTCAGCTCATTGAAGTGGTCTGGGTGCAATGTCCCATGTCCCTTTCCCCTGCAATAGTAATTATTGCAGTTATTGAGTGTGACAAACTCTTCTGTCTACTTCACAGCCATCAATCTATAATACCACCTCACAGCCATCAATCAATCTTCAATACTACCTCACAGCCATCAATCTATAATACTACCACAAAGCCATCAATCTTCAATACTACCTCATAGCCATGAATCAATCTATAATACTACCTCACAGCCATCAGTCAATCTATAATACTACCTCACAGCCATGAATCAATCTATAATACTACCTCACAGCCATCAGTCAAGCTTCAATACTACCTCACAGCCATAAATCAATCTATAATACTACCCCACAACCATGAATCAATCTTCAATCCATGAATCAATCTACAATACTACCTCACAGCCATGAATCAATCTATAATACTACCTCGCAGCCATCAATTAATCTTCAATAGTACCTCAAAGCCATGAATCCATCTATAATACTACCTCACAGCCATCAATCAATCTATAATACTACCTCACAGCCATGAATCAATCTTCAAGGTGCCCTCAATTTGTAACTCCAAGGAATGGTGTTGCCCTGTAGCTGCCCTCCTGGGCTGTGGGAATGATCCCGCCGCTTGCCACCAATTGTAACGGACTGTTTCACTTACAAGAGGATAAAAAACGTTTAGGCGATAATCCCCTTTTCCATAGACCAGCAGCTACTGCAAGCACCAATCTCCCGAACTGCAAACTGTTCGAATTCACCAACTCCCGAACTAGAAACACACGAACCCTGGAATCAGCCGAACAGGAAAAGCATACAATCCGCTTACACTCCTGGCAGTCAGCATACAATCCAATTCCCCCAAAAACGAGACGACACATCGGTTTGAGGGTCAAGCAGAATCTGAGATGCTGGCACACCCAGCCTGTTTTTTTTTTCAGTTGTTACAAATACAGGTCCGCCCACAGGGAGGTATAAAACAACCACTCACACATCAGTTACATCCCACATATTCCCTCCCCTTATCCTGAGAGGAAACTCAATTATACATACAGTTAAAACATACTTTCTACCCAACTTTCATAACTCTAAAACCATACATCCCTTTCACATAAAAAATGCATATCCACAATCAATCAATTCAGGGGAACAACTGTTACAAATCGCTATTTGTAACTGGCCCTTTAAATGAGAAATTGCCCTGCTTCCCTGGATTGTGGAGAAGCCTATTTGCCAGCCTCCTTCCTTATGACTATGGCCCTGTGTGAGCGGTGATACCCCAGATGGCTATGCCATGGAGCCTATTCATATAATGAAAGACTATGGGAAAGACTTTAGCTCCATGGCAATTGAACTGTGTGAATAGGATCTGCGCGCTATTCGGTAGTTTTGTGCGCTCAGATCCCAGCTATCTGGGGATATGTGAAATGTCTGTGTGTTATGTGTAAAATGTGACTTTATGTATTTTAAAGTGTTTTATGTTGTTTTGCAACCATGTGGTTAATGGAGTCTGCCTCTAGTCCTGGATAATTGAATTACTTCCCCCCATTGTCTCCAGGATAGAGGGCCCTGTAAAACCATGCTTCCAGAAGGTCAAATGCACATTTGTACTAACTTCTGAACCCCTGGTCCAATTCGTATGATTTTTGAGTATGTTGTTCCCCTGAATGGATTGATTGTGAATATGTATTTTTATGCGAATGTGATGTATATTTTGGGAGTTATGAATGTTGTGTAAAAACTGTATTTTTACTGTCTGTGATAATTATGTTAATCCCTTGTGTAGCATAATTATATCACAGACATAGGGGAGGATTTTGTGTGTAATTACTGGGAGTGGTTTTAATGATGTACGTGTATGATTGGTTGTTTTGTCCCGCCCTGTGGGTGGTCCTGTATTTTCAAAATGGTAATAAAAAGCAGGCTGGGTGTTCCAGTCCTCAGACCTCTTCTGACCCTCAATACGTAGCCGTGTCTCGTTATTGGAGGGAACTGCTATATCACACTGGGGATTGCTATGCGCTGCATATTCCCCTGAGCTCTTAATCACTTAGCTCTTTTAAGAGCTTGTTCCTGTTACGCTCTCCTGGAGGAGAGGTCTTCCCCACACGGTCCTGGAGGACAGAAGCCGATCCAGGGTGGAAGGAAGACGGCGCGGCTCCAGTTAAGCTACGGCGGTTGTGGAGCCTGCGGTGGTTGTGGTGTCGTCTGCAGTGCTTGGAGTCCTCTGAGAGCGCTAGGAGCATCCATCAACGGAGGGTACTCGGTCGGAGTACACGGAGCTCCGTTACATTGGTGGCAGCGGTGGGATGGCGTCCTAGTGCGAGGAGAAGCAGCTCAGAGACACTGGTAACGTTTGGAGTTACAATTGAGGGCAACGCTAGCCATTGGGCAGCGCCCCTGGCTACAATAGGATGGAATCAGCTGGTTTGCGGACAGCGTTCCATGATGAGGAGGAGAAGGAGGCCGCAGATTACAGGGATGCAGCCAGAAGGGAACTCTGGTATGATGCCCTGGAAGAGGCCCAGTGGCGGCGAGGTGAGGGCCTCCCCAGTGATGAGCAGCGGCTACAGAAGCGTGTGGCAATGCGAATATGTCTATTGGGGGAGCAGCCCCTAGATGAGTGGGTGGCAAGACTGGAGACCCTGGTATGGCGAGAGATCGGGCTAGACAACGCATACCAGGCCCTCTGGTGGCATACCATTCGACTTACTCCCTGGACGGCCGAGCACGACCTACCGGAGGGGGATGATTATGATGGTCCTGGTCTACTTCAGGATGCCATGGAGGAGGATCTTGATTTCGGCAGCACGGAGGAGTCTAGGTTTTGGGACATCTACGACTACCGGATGGGCATGTATGTCTGGGCTGACGAACGCGAGGTGAGAGAAGACATGACCCACCTGGTAACAAGGGAGTGGGAGCTGGAGCAAGACTACCTACACCTGCTCAGCTCCGTGCAGCCCCAACCTACCCGACAAGCAGAACCAGGTCTAGAGCCCTTCAGCTGGAAGGATATCGTAGAGGTTTACTGGGAAGATCCCCAACCCCAGAGTGAGTGTCAGGGAGCCGAAGGTGCCGTCCTTCCCCCCCAGCAGCAGTGTGTCCTACAGAGAGCAGAGACAGTTGGTCCCTCTCTACAGCAACAGGACAATGGTAAGGGAGTGGAGACAGGCGGTCTCCCTCTCCAGCGGCAGTGTGTACCCCAGGGGGCCGAAGGTGCCGACCTTCCCCCCCAGCAGCAGTGTGTCCTACAGAGAGCAGAGACAGTTGGTCCCTCTCTACAGCAACAGGACAATGTTACGGGAGTGGAGACAGGCGGTCTCCCTCTCCAGCGGCAGCCTGTGTTTCCGGGAAAGGAGCACAGCACACCCTCTCCCCAGCGGCAGCTTACCCTAACAAGGGGAGACACCAATCCCCCAGACGGCGCAGATGGGACCGTGGTCTCTGTGCCTGACCTACAGGGATGCTGGACAGCCTTTCCAGATCCCCAACTACCCTCACCGGGACACCCAGAGGAGGGGGTAAGTACAAATTCCCCTCCCCAGGTAACTCCTAGCGTGGCACCAGAGTTAACAGAGGCAATGTTAACCCCTACTGACGTCCATGTTCCCTTGGCTACTGAGCCGGACTATGTCCCAAGCATCCCAGCAGACGAGCTGGCAGCTGGGCAGAGTGCAGTCGGCCTCTGCCCTACCTTTGTCCCTGGTCCAGAGCCGGATGTCCCGCAGGCTACCCCAGCCGAAGAGCTGGCAGCTGGGCAGAGTGCAGTCGGCCTCTGCCCTACCTTTGTCCCTGGTCCAGAGCCTGATGTCCTGCAGGCTACCCCAGCAGAAGAGCTGGCAGCTGGGCAGATTGCAGTCGGCCTCTGCCCTACCTTTTTCCCTGGTCCAGAGCCTGATGTCCTGCAGGCTACCCCAGCAGAAGAGCTGGCATCTGGGCAGAGTGCAGTTGGCCTCTGCCCTTCAAGTACCCTCGGCATGTGGCCTCATTACCACAGCCAAATACCCAGGTGCAGTGACTGTGTGTTGTGGGTGGGCTGTTCCTGTACTTTGATGTTGTGGGGGGGCTACTCGGACATCTGTTTATTGTGGGTTGGTGGATCGACTAACGGAGGCACTGACCGACAGAAGGTCAGATGCCTGGTTAGTCTTCCCCCCAAAGGGGAGATGTGTTACAAATCGCTATTTGTAACTGGCCCTTTAAATGAGAAATTGCCCTGCTTCCCTGGATTGTGGAGAAGCCTATTTGCCAGCCTCCTTCCTTATGACTATGGCCCTGTGTGAGCGGTGATACCCCAGATGGCTATGCCATGGAGCCTAT
Organism: Pelobates fuscus; assembly: GCF_036172605.1. NCBI lineage: Eukaryota > Metazoa > Chordata > Amphibia > Anura > Pelobatidae > Pelobates > Pelobates fuscus. The sequence continues at coordinate 425,441,091 of NC_086319.1, forward strand.
TCATATAATGAAAGACTATGGGAAAGACTTTAGCTCCATGGCAATTGAACTCTGTGAATAGGATCTGCGCGCTATTCGGTAGTTTTGTGCGCTCAGATCCCAGCTATCTGGGGATATGTGAAATGTCTGTGTGTTATGTGTAAAATGTGACTTTATGTATTTTAAAGTGTTTTATGTTGTTTTGCAACCATGTGGTTAATGGAGTCTGCCTCTAGTCCTGGATAATTGAATTACTTCCCCCCATTGTCTCCAGGATAGAGGGCCCTGTAAAACCATGCTTCCAGAAGGTCAAATGCACATTTGTACTAACTTCTGAACCCCTGGTCCAATTCGTATGATTTTTGAGTATGTTGTTCCCCTGAATGGATTGATTGTGAATATGTATTTTTATGCGAATGTGATGTATATTTTGGGAGTTATGAATGTTGTGTAAAAACTGTATTTTTACTGTCTGTGATAATTATGTTAATCCCTTGTGTAGCATAATTATATCACAGACATAGGGGAGGATTTTGTGTGTAATTACTGGGAGTGGTTTTAATGATGTACGTGTATGATTGGTTGTTTTGTCCCGCCCTGTGGGTGGTCCTGTATTTTCAAAATGGTAATAAAAAGCAGGCTGGGTGTTCCAGTCCTCAGACCTCTTCTGACCCTCAATACGTAGCCGTGTCTCGTTATTGGAGGGAACTGCTATATCACACTGGGGATTGCTATGCGCTGCATATTCCCCTGAGCTCTTAATCACTTAGCTCTTTTAAGAGCTTGTTCCTGTTACGCTCTCCTGGAGGAGAGGTCTTCCCCACACGGTCCTGGAGGACAGAAGCCGATCCAGGGTGGAAGGAAGACGGCGCGGCTCCAGTTAAGCTACGGCGGTTGTGGAGCCTGCGGTGGTTGTGGTGTCGTCTGCAGTGCTTGGAGTCCTCTGAGAGCGCTAGGAGCATCCATCAACGGAGGGTACTCGGTCGGAGTACACGGAGCTCCGTTACAACAACATATTAAAAAATGGCATGAATCAGACCAGGGGTTCAAAAGTTAGTAAAGTATCTTTTAAAACCCCTGCCAGCATGGCTTTCCGGCTCAGACCGGTTTTACAGAGCCCTCTCTCCTGGAGACAATGTAGAAGTAATCCAATTACCTCCCAGGACAGAGACAGACTCCACTGAGCACATGGGGACACAAAGACAGTAAAGATAGCTGGGATCTGAGCGCACAAAACTACCGAATAGCGCGCAGATCCTATTCACACAGTTCAATTGCCATGGAGCCGAAGTCTTTAACTACACAAATGGGCTCCATGGCATAGCTATCTGGGTTAACACATTCACATAAAGTCGGGTCCATAGTCCAAAGGCAAGAGGCGGACAAGCAGCCCCCTCCAAGGACACGTGGCGAGGTCGGTTTCGCCACACATGTGGTTAATGAAGTTTTACCTCTGTCCTTGGAGATAATTGGATTACTTCCCAATTATCTCCAGGATAGAAGGGAGGGATTGTAATGTACTGTGGGAGTGTTTTAACCCTGTATGCCTGTCATTGGTCATTTTACATGGACCCCCACCTGATGGACCCCCTCTGGCGGGCGCCTGTCTCCCTGTTAGACACGGCAAGGGAGCTGTGTTTTCTCGTGCGCGCCGTTTGCTGATGTCGGGAGCCAGAATATGACGTCATATTCCGGCTCCCGGCATCAGTAGACAGCCCGCGTGGTGAGAGGGAGTAGAGCAGAGAGAACACAGCTCCCTCGCCGCATCAGGGAGACAGGCGCCCGCCGCACTGAAGCCCCACTGGACCCCAGGGACAAGTCCACACCAGCTCTCCAGGTAGGGAGGCTGGGTGGACTTTTTTCAATTTTAAAAAATATGAATAATTAGTGTGTTTCTGTGAGTGTATGTGTGTGTGTGTCTGAGTATGTGTGTGTGTCTGTGAGTGTATGTGTGTTTGTCTGTGAGTGTGTGTGTGAATGAGTGTATGTGTGTATCTGTGTGTGTGTGTGTGTGTGTGTATGAGTGTATGTGTGTGTCTGTGTGTGTGTGTGTGTGTATGAGTGTATGTGTGTGTCTTCAAGTGTGTATGTGGGCACCTGTTAGTGTGTGTTTACGCGTTTATATATGCATACGAGTGTATATTATTTTTATTTTTTTGGAGGGGGGAGGGGTGGATTTTGGGTTAGTTCCCACACTTTATTCCCTAGGACTTAACCCCTGCCTGGAACTATTTTCGGCATGGGACCATGCGTGCAGACGGTTAAATTATGGTCAGTAATATGGGTGGGTTATGATGAGTTATAGAGAGGTCTATATGCAGTAATAGGAGCGTTATAGAGAGGTCTATATGCAGTAATAGGAGCGTTATAGAGAGGTCTATATGCAGTAATAGGAGTGTTATAGAGAGGTCTATATGCAGTAATAGGAGTGTTATAGAGAGGTCTATATGCAGTAATAGGAGCGTTATAGAGAGGTCTATATGCAGTAATAGGAGCGTTATAGTGAGGTGTATATGCAGTAATAGGAGGAGTTATAGAGGTCTATATGCAGTAATAGGAGGAGTTATAGAGAGGTGTATATGCAGTAATAGGAGTGTTATAGAGAGGTCTATATGCAGTAATAGAAGCATTATAGAGAGGTCTATATGCAGTAATAGAAGCATTATAGAGAGGTCTATATGCAGTAATAGATGGAGTTATAGAGAGGTCTATATGCAGTAATAGGAGCGTTATAGAGAGGTCTATATGCAGTAATAGGAGCATTATAGAGAGGTCTATATGCAGTAATAGGAGTGTTATAGAGAGGTCTATATGCAGTAATAGGAGCGTTATAGAGAGGTCTATATGCAGTAATAGGAGCATTATAGAGAGGTCTATATGCAGTAATAGGAGCGTTATAGAGAGGTCTATATGCAGTAATAGGAGCGTTACAGTGAGGTCTATATGCAGTAATAGGAGCGTTGTAGAGAGGTCTATATGCAGTAATAGGAGCATTGTAGAGAGGTCTATATGCAGTAATAGGAGTGTTATAGAGAGGTCTATATGCAGTAATAGGAGCGTTATAGAGAGGTCTATATGCAGTAATAGGAGTGTTATAGAGAGGTCTATATGCAGTAATAGGAGCGTTATAGAGAGGTCTATATGCAGTAATAGGAGCGTTGTAGAGAGGTCTATATGCAGTAATAGGAGTGTTATAGTGAGGTCTATATACAGTAATAGGAGCGTTATAGAGAGGTCTATATGCAGTAATAGGAGCATTATAGAGAGGTCTATATGCAGTAATAGGAGCGTTATAGTGAGGTCTATATGCAGTAATAGGAGCGTTATAGAGAGGTCTATATGCAGTAATAGGAGCGTTGTAGAGAGGTCTATATGCAGTAATAGGAGCGTTATAGAGAGGTCTATATGCAGTAATAGGAGTGTTATAGTGAGGTCTATATACAGTAATAGGAGCGTTATAGAGAGGTCTATATGCAGTAATAGGAGCGTTATAGAGAGGTCTATATGCAGTAATAGGAGCGTTATAGAGAGGTCTATATGCAGTAATAGGAGCGTTATAGAGAGGTCTATATGCAGTAATAGGAGCGTTACAGAGAGGTCTATATGCAGTAATAGGAGCGTTGTAGAGAGGTCTATATGCAGTAATAGGAGGAGTTATAGAGAGGTGTATATGCAGTAATAGGAGTGTTATAGAGAGGTCTATATGCAGTAATAGAAGCATTATAGAGAGGTCTATATGCAGTAATAGGAGCGTTATAGAGAGGTCTATATGCAGTAATAGGAGCATTATAGAGAGGTCTATATGCAGTAATAGGAGCGTTATAGAGAGGTCTATATGCAGTAAAAGGAGCGTTACAGAGAGGTCTATATGCAGTAATAGGAGCGTTGTAGAGAGGTCTATATGCAGTAATAGGAGCGTTGTAGAGAGGTCTATATGCAGTAATAGGAGTGTTATAGAGAGGTCTATATGCAGTAATAGGAGCGTTATAGAGAGGTCTATATGCAGTAATAGGAGTGTTATAGAGAGGTCTATATGCAGTAATAGGAGCGTTATAGAGAGGTCTATATGCAGTAATAGGAGCGTTGTAGAGAGGTCTATATGCAGTAATAGGAGTGTTATAGTGAGGTCTATATACAGTAATAGGAGCGTTATAGAGAGGTCTATATGCAGTAATAGGAGCATTATAGAGAGGTCTATATGCAGTAATAGGAGCGTTATAGTGAGGTCTATATGCAGTAATAGGAGCGTTATAGAGAGGTCTATATGCAGTAATAGGAGCATTATAGAGAGGTCTATATGCAGTAATAGGAGTGTTATAGAGAGGTGTATATGCAGTAATAGGAGCGTTATAGAGAGGTCTATATGCAGTAATAGGAGCGTTATAGTGAGGTCTATATGCAGTAATAGGAGCGTTATAGAGAGGTCTATATGCAGTAATAGGAGCATTATAGAGAGGTCTATATGCAGTAATAGGAGCGTTATAGAGAGGTCTATATGCAGTAATAGGAGCGTTATAGAGAGGTCTATATGCAGTAATAGGAGCGTTGTAGAGAGGTCTATATGCAGTAATAGGAGCGTTGTAGAGAGGTCTATATGCAGTAATAGGAGTGTTATAGTGAGGTCTATATACAGTAATAGGAGCGTTATAGAGAGGTCTATATGCAGTAATAGGAGCGTTATAGAGAGGTCTATATGCAGTAATAGGAGTGTTATAGAGAGGTCTATATGCAGTAATAGGAGCGTTATAGAGAGGTCTATATGCAGTAATAGGAGTGTTATAGAGAGGTCTATATGCAGTAATAGGAGCGTTATAGTGAGGTCTATATGCAGTAATAGGAGCGTTATAGAGAGGTCTATATGCAGTAATAGGAGCATTATAGAGAGGTCTATATGCAGTAATAGGAGTGTTATAGAGAGGTGTATATGCAGTAATAGGAGCGTTATAGAGAGGTCTATATGCAGTAATAGGAGCGTTATAGTGAGGTCTATATGCAGTAATAGGAGCGTTATAGAGAGGTCTATATGCAGTAATAGGAGCATTATAGAGAGGTCTATATGCAGTAATAGGAGCGTTATAGTGAGGTCTATATGCAGTAATAGGAGCGTTATAGAGAGGTCTATATGCAGTAATAGGAGCGTTAAAGAGAGGTCTATATGCAGTAATAGGAGCGTTATAGAGAGGTCTATATGCAGTAATAGGAGTATTATAGTGAGGTCTATATACAGTAATAGGAGCGTTATAGTGAGGTGTATATGCAGTAATAGGAGCATTATAGAGAGGTCTATATGCAGTAATAGGAGCGTTATAGTGAGGTCTATATGCAGTAATAGGAGCGTTATAGAGAGGTCTATATGCAGTAATAGGAGCATTATAGAGAGGTCTATATGCAGTAATAGGAGCGTTATAGTGAGGTCTATATGCAGTAATAGGAGCGTTATAGAGAGGTCTATATGCAGTAATAGGAGCGTTAAAGAGAGGTCTATATGCAGTAATAGGAGCGTTATAGAGAGGTCTATATGCAGTAATAGGAGTGTTATAGAGAGGTCTATATGCAGTAATAGGAGTGTTATAGAGAGGTCTATATGCAGTAATAGGAGCGTTATAGTGAGGTCTATATGCAGTAATAGGAGCGTTATAGAGAGGTCTATATGCAGTAATAGGAGCGTTATAGAGAGGTCTATATGCAGTAATATGAGTGTTATAGTGAGGTCTATATGCAGTAATAGGAGCGTTATAGTGAGGTGTATATGCAGTAATAGGAGCGTTATAGAGAGGTCTATATGCAGTAATAGGAGCGTTATAGTGAGGTCTATATGCAGTAATAGGAGAGTTATAGAGAGGTCTATATGCAGTAATAGGAGTGTTATAGAGAGGTCTATATGCAGTAATAGGAGTGTTATAGAGAGGTCTATATGCAGTAATAGGAGTGTTATAGTGAGGTCTATATGCAGTAATAGGAGCGTTATAGAGAGGTGTATATGCAGTAATAGGAGTGTTATAGAGAGGTCTATATGCAGTAATAGGAGTGTTATAGAGAGGTCTATATGCAGTAATAGGAGCGTTATAGAGAGGTCTATATGCAGTAATTGGAGTGTTATAGAGAGGTCTATATGCAGTAATAGGAGGAGTTATAGAGAGGTCTATATGCAGTAATAGGAGGAGTTATAGAGAGGTCTATATGCAGTAATAGGAGTGTTATAGAGAGGTCTATATGCAGTAATAGGAGTGTTATAGTGAGGTCTATATACAGTAATAGGAGCGTTATAGTGAGGTCTATATGCAGTAATAGGAGTGTTATAGTGAGGTCTATATACAGTAATAGGAGCGTTATAGTGAGGTCTATATGCAGTAATAGGAGCGTTATAGAGAGGTCTATATGCAGTAACAGGAGGAGTTATAGAGAGGTCTATATGCAGTAATAGGAGCGTTATAGAGAGGTCTATATGCAGTAATAGGAGCATTATAGAGAGGTCTATATGCAGTAATAGGAGCGTTATAGAGAGGTCTATATGCAGTAATAGGAGCGTTATAGTGAGGTCTATATGCAGTAATAGGAGCGTTATAGAGAGGTCTATATACAGTAATAGGAGTGTTATAGAGAGGTCTATATGCAGTAATAGGAGCATTATAGAGAGGTCTATATGCAGTAATAGGAGCGTTATAGAGAGGTCTATATGCAGTAATAGGAGCGTTATAGTGAGGTCTATATGCAGTAATAGGAGCGTTATAGAGAGGTCTATATGCAGTAATAGGAGCGTTATAGAGAGGTCTATATGCAGTAATAGGAGCGTTATAGTGAGGTCTATATGCAGTAATAGGAGCGTTATAGTGAGGTCTATATGCAGTAATAGGAGCGTTATAGTGAGGTCTATATGCAGTAATAGGAGTGTTATAGAGAGGTCTATATGCAGTAATAGGAGCGTTATAGTGAGGTCTATATGCAGTAATAGGAGTGTTATAGTGAGGTCTATATGCAGTAATAGGAGCGTTATAGAGAGGTCTATATGCAGTAATAGGAGCGTTATAGAGAGGTCTATATGCAGTAATAGGAGCGTTATAGTGAGGTCTATATGCAGTAATAGGAGCGTTATAGAGAGGTCTATATACAGTAATAGGAGTGTTATAGAGAGGTCTATATGCAGTAATAGAAGCATTATAGAGAGGTCTATATGCAGTAATAGGAGCGTTATAGAGAGGTCTATATGCAGTAATAGGAGCGTTATAGAGAGGTCTATATGCAGTAATAGGAGCGTTATAGAGAGGTCTATATGCAGTAATAGAACCGTTATAGTGAGGTCTGTGACAAACTGCCATTTGCAACTGGGCATTAGAGAGGACTTATTGCTAGCCTCCTGTCCTGCGACTATGGCCCTGGAAGGTATTGCCCTTTGAGACTTGTATTTGGGCCCAATGGATGTTTGTATGCTGTTTCTGGCCCTTTAAATACTTGGGAGCAGTGTTCCAACTTTTAAACTGGAACTTCGAATGCAGTCGAAGTGCCGAAGCTGTCGAAGTGCCGAAGCTGTCGAAGTGTCCGCCATTACAGTCGAACACGTGGCGGCGGCCATTTTAATCCAGTCGAACGTGGTGAGCTGTACCTTCCCCTACCCTTCGACACTGCGGCTGGAGACTAAGTCCCGTTCGAAGATTCGAACACACGTTCGAACAGGACTTTGTCATTTCTGGGTGTAAAACAGACCTCTGGAAGACAATATAACACCACGGAAACAACCCCGGTTTCACTTCGACACTTCGACAAAAGTCGAAGTGAGTTCGACGATTCGAACGCCGCCTTCGGACGGGACTTTGTAACTTTTCAGGGCAGAAATAGACCGACCGCACAGCCTGAATCTGTGGAACTGTTTTGGGCAGGGAAATGTGCTTGCGGTCGGTCATAAAGGACTTCCAGCTAACTCTTTAACCCCTGGATGGAATTAGCTGAATTTTGGATATGTATGTAAGTAAAGTATGCTGATTATTAATATGTGTTTTTTATTAATATCGCATGCATAGTTTTGGAGTTCTTCTTGACCCTCAATACGTAGCCTTGTCTCGTTATTGGAGGGATCTGCTATATCACACTGGGGATTGCTATGCTCTGCATACTCCCTTGAGCTTTAATCACTTAGTTCTTGTTCCTGATACGCTCTCCTGGAGAAGAGGTCTTTCCCACACGGTCCTGAATGCAGGAGGTTCATTCAGGGTGGAAGGAAGACGGCGCGGCTCCAGTTAAGCTACGGCGGTTGTGGAGTCTGCAGTGGTTGTGGTGTCGTCTGCAGTGCTGGGAGTCCTCAGGAAGCGCTAGGAGCATCCGTCAACGGAAGGTGATCCGTTACAAGGTCTATATGCAGTAATGGGAGGTCTATATGCAGTAATAGATGGAGTTATAGAGAGGTCTATATGCAGTAATAGGAGGAGTTATAGTGAGGTCTATATGCAGTAATAGGAGTGTTATAGAGAGGTCTATATGCAGTAATAGGAGCGTTATAGAGAGGTCTATATGCAGTAATAGGAGGACTTATAGTGAGGTCTATATGCAGTAATAGGAGTGTTATAGTGAGGTCTATATGCAGTAATAGGAGTGTTATAGTGAGGTCTATATGCATTAATAGGAGTGTTATAGTGAGGTCTATATGCAGTAATAGGAGTGTTATAGAGAGGTCTATATGCAGTAAAAGATGGCGTTATAGAGAGGTCTATATGCAGTAATAGGAGCGTTATAGAGAGGTCTATATGCAGTAATAGGAGCGTTATAGAGAGGTGTATATGCAGTAATAGGAGCGTTATAGAGAGGTGTATATGCAGTAATAGGAGCGTTATAGAGAGGTCTATATGCAGTAATAGGAGCGTTATAGAGAGGTCTATATGCAGTAATAGGAGCGTTATAGAGAGGTCTATATGCAGTAATAGGAGTGTTATAGAGAGGTCTATATGCAGTAATAGGAGCGTTATAGAGAGGTGTATATGCAGTAATAGGAGCATTATAGTGAGGTGTATATGCAGTAATAGGAGCGTTATAGTGAGGTGTATATGCAGTAATAGGAGCGTTATAGAGAGGTCTATATGCAGTAATAGGAGCGTTATAGAGAGGTCTATATGCAGTAATAGGAGGAGTTATAGAGAGGTCTATATGCAGTAATAGGAGTGTTATAGAGAGGTCTATATGCAGTAATAGGAGCGTTATAGTGAGGTCTATATGCAGTAATAGGAGGAGTTATAGAGAGGTCTATATGCAGTAATAGGAGCGTTATAGAGAGGTCTATATGCAGTAATAGGAGCGTTATAGAGAGGTCTATATGCAGTAATAGGAGCGTTATAGAGAGGTCTATATACAGTAATAGGAGCGTTATAGAGAGGTCTATATGCAGTAATAGGAGCGTTATAGTAAGGTGTATATGCAGTAATAGGAGGAGTTATAGAGGTCTATATGCAGTAATAGGAGGAGTTATAGAGAGGTCTATATGCAGTAATAGGAGCGTTATAGAGAGGTCTATATGCAGTAATAGGAGCGTTATAGAGAGGTCTATATGCAGTAATAGGAGGAGTTATAAAGAGGTGTATATGCAGTAATAGGAGGAGTTATAGAGAGGTGTATATGCAGTAATAGGAGGAGTTATAGAGAGGTCTATATGCAGTAATAGGAGCGTTATAGAGAGGTCTATATGCAGTAATAGGAGCGTTATAGAGAGGTCTATATGCAGTAATAGGAGGAGTTATAGAGAGGTGTATATGCAGTAATAGGAGGAGTTATAGAGAGGTCTATATGCAGTAATAGGAGCGTTATAGAGAGGTGTATATGCAGTAATAGGAGCGTTATAGTGAGGTCTATATGCAGTAATAGGAGGAGTTATAGAGAGGTCTATATGCAGTAATAGGAGCGTTATAGAGAGGTCTATATGCAGTAATAGGAGCGTTATAGTGAGGTCTATATGCAGTAATAGGAGCGTTATAGAGAGGTCTATATGCAGTAATAGGAGCGTTATAGTGAGGTCTATATGCAGTAATAGGAGTGTTATAGAGAGGTCTATATGCAGTAATAGGAGCGTTATAGAGAGGTCTATATGCAGTAATAGGAGTGTTATAGAGAGGTCTATATGCAGTAATAGGAGCGTTATAGTGAGGTCTATATGCAGTAATAGGAGCGTTATAGAGAGGTGTATATGCAGTAATAGGAGGAGTTATAGAGAGGTCTATATGCAGTAATAGGAGCGTTATAGAGAGGTCTATATGCAGTAATAGGAGCGTTATAGTGAGGTCTATATGCAGTAATAGGAGCGTTATAGAGAGGTGTATATGCAGTAATAGGAGGAGTTATAGAGAGGTCTATATGCAGTAATAGGAGCGTTATAGAGAGGTCTATATGCAGTAATAGGAGGAGTTATAGAGAGGTCTATATGCAGTAATAGGAGCGTTATAGAGAGGTCTATATGCAGTAATAGGAGCGTTATAGAGAGGTCTATATGCAGTAATAGGAGGACTTATAGTGAGGTCTATATGCAGTAATAGGAGTGTTATAGAGAGGTCTATATGCAGTAATAGGAGCGTTATAGAGAGGTCTATATGCAGTAATAGGAGCGTTATAGAGAGGTCTATATACAGTAATAGGAGTGTTATAGTGAGGTCTATATGCAGTAATAGGAGAGTTATAGAGAGGTCTATATGCAGTAATAGGAGGAGTTATAGTGAGGTCTATATGCAGTAATAGGAGCGTTATAGTGAGGTCTATATGCAGTAATAGGAGTGTTATAGAGAGGTGTATATGCAGTAATAGGAGCGTTATAGTGAGGTCTATATGCAGTAATAGGAGCGTTATAGTGAGGTCTATATGCAGTAATAGGAGCGTTATAGAGAGGTCTATATGCAGTAATAGGAGTGTTATAGAGAGGTCTATATGCAGTAATAGGAGTGTTATAGTGAGGTCTATATGCAGTAATAGGAGCGTTATAGTGAGGTCTATATGCAGTAATAAGAGTGTTATAGAGAGGTGTATATGCAGTAATAGGAGCGTTATAGAGAGGTCTATATGCAGTAATAGGAGCGTTATAGAGAGGTGTATATGCAGTAATAGGAGCGTTATAGTGAGGTCTATATGCAGTAATAGGAGCGTTATAGAGAGGTCTATATGCAGTAATAGGAGCATTATAGAGAGGTCTATATGCAGTAATAGGAGCGTTATAGAGAGGTCTATATGCAGTAATAGGAGTGTTATAGAGAGGTCTATATGCAGTAATAGGAGGAGTTATAGAGAGGTCTATATGCAGTAATAGGAGCGTTATAGAGAGGTCTATATGCAGTAATAGGAGCGTTATAGAGAGGTCTATATACAGTAATAGGAGTGTTATAGTGAGGTCTATATGCAGTAATAGGAGGAGTTATAGTGAGGTCTATATGCAGTAATAGGAGCGTTATAGTGAGGTCTATATGCAGTAATAGGAGCGTTATAGTGAGGTCTATATGCAGTAATAGGAGCGTTATAGAGAGGTCTATATGCAGTAATAGGAGCGTTATAGAGAGGTCTATATGCAGTAATAGGAGCGTTATAGAGAGCTCTATATGCAGTAATAGGAGGAGTTATAGAGAGGTCTATATGCAGTAATAGGAGTGTTATAGAGAGGTCTATATGCAGTAATAGGAGCGTTATAGTGAGGTCTATATGCAGTAATAAGAGTGTTATAGAGAGGTGTATATGCAGTAATAGGAGGAGTTATAGAGAGGTCTATATGCAGTAATAGGAGCGTTATAGTGAGGTCTATATGCAGTAATAGGAGGAGTTATAGTGAGGTCTATATGCAGTAATAGGAGCGTTATAGAGAGGTCTATATGCAGTAATAGGAGCGTTATAGAGAGGTCTATATGCAGTAATAGGAGCGTTATAGTGAGGTGTATATGCAGTAATAGGAGCGTTATAGAGAGGTCTATATGCAGTAATAGGAGGAGTTATAGAGAGGTCTATATGCAGTAATATGAGTGTTATAGAGAGGTCTATATGCAGTAATAGGAGCGTTATAGAGAGGTCTATATGCAGTAATAGGAGTGTTATAGTGAGGTCTATATGCAGTAATAGGAGGAGTTATAGAGAGGTCTATATGCAGTAATAGGAGCGTTATAGAGAGGTCTATATGCAGTAATAGGAGCGTTATAGAGAGGTCTATATGCAGTAATAGGAGCGTTATAGAGAGGTCTATATGCAGTAATAGGAGCATTATAGAGAGGTCTATATACAGTAATAGGAGTGTTATAGAGAGGTCTATATGCAGTAATAGGAGTGTTATAGAGAGGTCTATATGCAGTAATAGGAGGGTTATAGAGAGGTCTATATGCAGTAATAGGAGCGTTATAGTGAGGTCTATATGCAGTAATAGGAGCGTTATAGAGAGGTCTATATGCAGTAATAGGAGCGTTATAGAGAGGTCTATATGCAGTAATAGGAGTGTTATAGTGAGGTCTATATGCAGTAATAGGAGCGTTATAGTGAGGTCTATATGCAGTAATAGGAGTGTTATAGTGAGGTCTATATGCAGTAATAGGAGCGTTATAGAGAGGTCTATATGCAGTAATAGGAGCGTTATAGTGAGGTCTATATGCAGTAATAGGAGGAGTTATAGAGAGGTCTATATGCAGTAATAGGAGTGTTATAGTGAGGTCTATATGCAGTAATAGGAGCGTTATAGTGAGGTCTATATGCAGTAATAGGAGTGTTATAGTGAGGTCTATATGCAGTAATAGGAGCGTTATAGAGAGGTCTATATGCAGTAATAGGAGTGTTATAGTGAGGTCTATATGCAGTAATAGGAGCGTTATAGTGAGGTCTATATGCAGTAATAGGAGCGTTATAGAGAGGTCTATATGCAGTAATAGGAGCGTTATAGAGAGGTCTATATGCAGTAATAGGAGCGTTATAGAGAGGTCTATATGCAGTAATAGGAGCGTTATAGTGAGGTCTATATGCAGTAATAGGAGGAGTTATAGAGAGGTCTATATGCAGTAATAGGAGTGTTATAGTGAGGTCTATATGCAGTAATAGGAGGAGTTATAGAGAGGTCTATATGCAGTAATAGGAGCGTTATAGAGAGGTCTATATGCAGTAATAGGAGTGTTATAGTGAGGTCTATATGCAGTAATAGGAGCGTTATAGTGAGGTCTATATGCAGTAATAGGAGCGTTATAGAGAGGTCTATATGCAGTAATAGGAGCGTTATAGAGAGGTCTATATGCAGTAATAGGAGCGTTATAGAGAGGTCTATATGCAGTAATAGGAGCGTTATAGAGAGGTCTATATGCAGTAATAGGAACGTTATAGAGAGGTCTATATGCAGTAATAGGAGCGTTATAGTGAGGTGTATATGCAGTAATAGGAGCGTTATAGTGAGGTGTATATGCAGTAATAGGAGTGTTATAGTGAGGTGTATATGCAGTAATAGGAGCGTTATAGAGAGGTCTATATGCAGTAATAGGAGTCTTATAGTGAGGTCTATATGCAGTAATAGGAGTCTTATAGTGAGGTCTATATGCAGTAATAGGAGCGTTATAGAGAGGTCTATATGCAGTAATAGGAGCGTTATAGTGAGGTGTATATGCAGTAATAGGAGCGTTATAGTGAGGTGTATATGCAGTAATAGGAGCGTTATAGTGAGGTGTATATGCAGTAATAGGAGCGTTATAGTGAGGTGTATATGCAGTAATAGGAGTGTTATAGTGAGGTGTATATGCAGTAATAGGAGCGTTATAGAGAGGTCTATATGCAGTAATAGGAGTCTTATAGTGAGGTCTATATGCAGTAATAGGAGCGTTATAGTGAGGTGTATATGCAGTAATAGGAGCGTTATAGAGAGGTCTATATGCAGTAATAGGAGTCTTATAGTGAGGTCTATATGCAGTAATAGGAGCGTTATAGTGAGGTGTATATGCAGTAATAGGAGCGTTATAGTGAGGTGTATATGCAGTAATAGGAGCGTTATAGAGAGGTGTATATGCAGTAATAGGAGCGTTATAGAGAGGTCTATATGCAGTAATAGGAGCATTATAGAGAGGTGTATATGCAGTAATAGGAGTCTTATAGTGAGGTGTATATGCAGTAATAGGAGTCTTATAGTGAGGTGTATATGCAGTAATAGGAGTGTTATAGAGAGGTCTATATGCAGTAATAGGAGCATTATAGAGAGGTGTATATGCAGTAATAGGAGTCTTATAGTGAGGTGTATATGCAGTAATAGGAGTCTTATAGTGAGGTGTATATGCAGTAATAGGAGTGTTATAGTGAGGTGTATATGCAGTAATAGGAGCGTTATAGAGAGGTGTATATGCAGTAATAGGAGTCTTATAGTGAGGTGTATATGCAGTAATAGGAGCGTTATAGAGAGGTCTATATGCAGTAATAGGAGTCTTATAGTGAGGTCTATATGCAGTAATAGGAGCGTTATAGTGAGGTGTATATGCAGTAATAGGAGCGTTATAGTGAGGTGTATATGCAGTAATAGGAGCGTTATAGTGAGGTGTATATGCAGTAATAGGAGCGTTATAGTGAGGTGTATATGCAGTAATAGGAGTGTTATAGTGAGGTGTATATGCAGTAATAGGAGCGTTATAGAGAGGTCTATATGCAGTAATAGGAGTCTTATAGTGAGGTCTATATGCAGTAATAGGAGCGTTATAGTGAGGTGTATATGCAGTAATAGGAGCGTTATAGAGAGGTCTATATGCAGTAATAGGAGTCTTATAGTGAGGTCTATATGCAGTAATAGGAGCGTTATAGTGAGGTGTATATGCAGTAATAGGAGCGTTATAGTGAGGTGTATATGCAGTAATAGGAGCGTTATAGAGAGGTGTATATGCAGTAATAGGAGCGTTATAGAGAGGTCTATATGCAGTAATAGGAGCATTATAGAGAGGTGTATATGCAGTAATAGGAGTCTTATAGTGAGGTGTATATGCAGTAATAGGAGTCTTATAGTGAGGTGTATATGCAGTAATAGGAGTGTTATAGAGAGGTCTATATGCAGTAATAGGAGCATTATAGAGAGGTGTATATGCAGTAATAGGAGTCTTATAGTGAGGTGTATATGCAGTAATAGGAGTCTTATAGTGAGGTGTATATGCAGTAATAGGAGTGTTATAGTGAGGTGTATATGCAGTAATAGGAGCGTTATAGAGAGGTGTATATGCAGTAATAGGAGTCTTATAGTGAGGTGTATATGCAGTAATAGGAGTCTTATAGTGAGGTGTATATGCAGTAATAGGAGTCTTATAGTGAGGTGTATATGCAGTAATAGGAGCGTTATAGAGAGGTGTATATGCAGTAATAGGAGTCTTATAGTGAGGTGTATATGCAGTAATAGGAGCGTTATAGAGAGGTGTATATGCAGTAATAGGAGTGTTATAGTGAGGTCTATATGCAGTAATAGGAGTGTTATAGAGAGGTCTATATGCAGTAATAGGAGTGTTATAGTGAGGTCTATATGCAGTAATAGGAGCGTTATAGTGAGGTGTATATGCAGTAATAGGAGTGTTATAGAGAGGTCTATATGCAGTAACAGTAATAATAGAAGCGTTAATCAATTCACAGAAAGTGTCGGAGATCCAGCGAGATGGGAAGACGGGGGCACTAGCTGGAGTCAGGGGCTGTTTAGCATTCAGACTGCGTCTCAGCCGGAAGAAATAGATAGAGAGACAGAAATCACCTACCACACACAGACAGACAGACTGCAGGCGGGATTTATTCTTCATAGCAAGAAGAGACAGCTCACAGCAAGCAGAGACACAGAATCAGGGTCACAGAGAGACACTGCGAAAAACACTGAGAAATCTTAACGGACACAGCTTCATAGCAGGAGCGAGACAGAGCGTCAAAAGGAATGAGGGAATGGAAAAGAGATGACAACACAGCGAGGAGGGGCAGCGAGACAGAGAGAGGGAGCAAGGGAGAGCGTAATGGGGGGAAAGAGAAACAGAGACATATGGAGAGACATATACAGACAGAGAAAGAGACAGTGAAAGCAGAGGAGCAGCTCTCTAACACTGCTACCCCACACCTAGCTCCCTTACACTGCTCCCCCCCCCCCACACCTAGCTCTCTCACACTGCTCCCCCCCACACCTAGCTCTCTCACACTGCTCCCCCACACCCAGCTCTCTCACACTGCTCCCCCCCACACCTAGCTCTCTCACACTGCTCCCCCCCCACACCTAGCTCTCTCACACTGCTCCCCCCCCACACCTAGCTCTCTCACACTGCTCCCCCACACCCAGCTCTCTCACACTGCTCCCCCCACACCTAGCTCTCTAACACTGCTCCCCCCCACACCTAGCTCTCTCACACTGCTCCCCCACACCCAGCTCTCACACTGCTCCCCCACAACCAGCTCTCACACTGCTCCCCCACAACCAGCTCTCACACTGCTCCCCCACAACCAGCTCTCACACTGCTCCCCCACACCCAGCTCTCTCACACTGCTCCCCCACACCCAGCTCTCACACTGCTCCCCCCACACCTAGCTCTCTAACACTGCTCCCCCCCCCACACCTAGCTCTCTCACACTGCTCCCCCACACCCAGCTCTCACACTGCTCCCCCACAACCAGCTCTCACACTGCTCCCCCACAACCAGCTCTCACACTGCTCCCCCCCACACCTAGCTCTCTAACACTGCTCCCCCCCCCACACCTAGCTCTCTCACACTGCTACCCCACACCCAGCTCTCTCACACTGCTCCCCCACACCTAGCTCTCACACCCAGCTCTCACACTGCTCCCCCCACACCTAGCTCTCTAACACTGCTCCCCCCCACACCCAGCTCTCTCACACTGCTCCCCCACACCCAGCTCTCACACTGCTCCCCCACAACCAGCTCTCACACTGCTCCCCCACAACCAGCTCTCACACTGCTCCCCCACAACCAGCTCTCACACTGCCCCCCCCCACACCTAGCTCTCTAACACTGCTCCCCCCCACACCTAGCTCTCTCACACTGCTACCCCCCACACCTAGCTCTCTCACACTGCTACCCCACACCTAGCTCTCTCACACTGCTCCCCCACAACCAGCTCTCACACTGCTCCCCCACACCCAGCTCTCTTACACTGCTCCCCCACATCCAGCTCTCTAACACTCCTCCCCCCCACACCTAGCTCTCTCACACTGCTCCCCCACACCTAGCTCTCTCACACTGCTCCCCCACACCTAGCTCTCTCACACTGCCCTCCCACACCTAGCTCTCTCACACTGCTCCCCCACACCCAGCTCTCTCACACTGCTCCCCCACACCTAGCTCTCTAACACTGCTCCCCCCACACCTAGCTCTCTCACACTGCTCCCCCACACCCAGCTCTCTCACACTGCTCCCCCACACCTAGCTCTCTTACACTGCTCCCCCACACCCAGCTCTCTCACACTGCTCTACCACACCCAGTTCTCTCACACTGCTCCCCCCGCCACACCTAGCTCTCTCACACTGCTGCCCCACACCTAGCTCTCTCACACTGCTGCCCCACACCCAGCTCTCTCACACTGCTCCCCAACACCCAGCTCTCTTACACTGCTCCCCCACACCTAGCTCTCTCACACTGCTCCCCCACACCTAGCTCTCTCACACTGTTCCCCCAAACCTAGCTCTCTTACACTGCTCCCCCCGCCACACCTAGCTCTCTCACACTGCTCCCCCACACCTAGCTCTCTCACACTGCTGCCCCACACCTAGCTCTCTCACACTGCTGCCCCACACCTAGCTCTCTCACACTGCTCCCCCACACCTAGCTCTCTCACACTGCTCCCCCACACCCAGCTCTCTCACACTGCTCCCCCACACCCAGCTCTCTCACACTGCTCCCCCACACCCAGCTCTCTCACACTGCTCCCCCACACTGCTCCCACACACCCAGCTCTCTCACACTGCTCCCCCACACTTAGCTCTCTCACACTGCTCCCCCACACCTAGCTCTCTCACACTGCTCCCCCACACCTAGCTCTCTCACACTGCTCCCCCACACCTAGCTCTCTTACACTGCTCCCCCCGCCACACCTAGCTCTCTCACACTGCTCCCCCACACCTAGCTCTCTCACACTGCTGCCCCACACCTAGCTCTCTCACACTGATGCCCCACACCTAGCTCTCTCACACTGCTCCCCCACACCTAGCTCTCTCACACTGCTCCCCCACACCCAGCTCTCTCACACTGCTCCCCCACACCCAGCTCTCTCACACTGCTCCCCCACACCCAGCTCTCTCACACTGCTCCCACACACCCAGCTCTCTCACACTGCTCCCCCACACCTAGCTCTCTCACACTGCTCCCCAACACCCAGGTCTCTCACACTGCTCCCCCCACACCCAGGTCTCTCACACTGCTCCCCCCACACCCAGCTCTCTCACACTGCTCCCCCACATGCAGCTCTCTCACACTGCTCCCCCACACCCAGCTCTCTCACACTGCTCCCCCACACCAAGCTCTCTTACACTGCTCCCCCCACACCCAGCTCTCTCACACTGCTCCCCCACACCCAGCTCTCTTACACTGCTCCCCCACACCTAGCTCTCTTACACTGCTCCCCACACCTAGCCCTCTTACACTGCTCCCCCACACCTAGCTCTCTTACACTGCTCCCCCACACCTAGCTCTCTTACACTGCTCCCCCCACACTTAGCTCTCTTACACTGCTCCCCCCACACCTAGCTCTCTTACACTGCTCCCCCCACACCCAGCTCCCCCACACCAAGCTCTCTTACACTGCTCCCCCACACCTAGCTCTCTTACACTGCTCCCCCACACCTAGCTCTCTTACACTGCTCCCCCCACACCTAGCTCTCTTACACTGCTCCCCCCACACCTAGCTCTCTTACACTGCTCCCCCACACCCAGCTTCTTACACTGCTCCCCCACACCCAGCTCTTTACACTGCTCCCCCACACCCAGCTCTTTACACTGCTCCCCCACACCCAGCTCTCTTACACTGCTCCCCCACACCCAGCTCTCTCACACTGCTCCCCCACACCCAGCTCTCTCACACTGCTCCCCCACACCTAGTTCTCTTACACTGCTCCCCCACACCCAGCTCTCTAACACTGCTCCCCCACAACTAGCTCTCTCTCACTGCTTCCCCACACCTAGCTCTCTTACACTGCTCGCCCACACCCAGCTCTCTCACACTGCTCCCCCACACCCAGCTCTCTCACACTGCTCCCCCACACCCAGCTCTCTCACACTGCTCCCCCACACCCAGCTCTCTCAAACTGCTCCCCCACACCCAGCTCTCTCACACTGCTCCCCCACACCTAGTTCTCTTACACTGCTCCCCCACACCTAGTTCTCTTACACTGCTCCCCCACACCCAGCTCTCTCACACTGCTCCCCCACACCCAGCTCTCTCACACTGCTCCCCCACACCCAGCTCTCTCACACTGCTCCCCCACACCTAGCTCTCTCACACTGCTCCCCAACACCCAGGTCTCTCACACTGCTCCCCCCACACCCAGGTCTCTCACACTGCTCCCCCCACACCCAGGTCTCTCACACTGCTCCCCCCCACACCCAGCTCTCTCACACTGCTCCCCCACACCCAGCTCTCTCACACTGCTCCCCCACACCCAGCTCTCTCACACTGCTCCCCCACACCTAGTTCTCTTACACTGCTCCCCCACACCCAGCTCTCTAACACTGCTCCCCCACACCTAGCTCTCTCTCACTGCTTCCCCACACCTAGCTCTCTTACACTGCTCGCCCACACCCAGCTCTCTCACACTGCTCCCCCACACCCAGCTCTCTCACACTGCTCCCCCACACCTAGTTCTCTTACACTGCTCCCCCACACCCAGCTCTCTAACACTGCTCCCCCACACCTAGCTCTCTCTCACTGCTTCCCCACACCTAGCTCTCTCACACTGCTCCCCCACACCCAGCTCTCTCACACTGCTCCCCCACACCCAGCTCTCTCAAACTGCTCCCCCACACCCAGCTCTCTCACACTGCTCCCCCACACCTAGTTCTCTTACACTGCTCCCTCACACCCAGCTCTCTAACACTGCTCCCCCACACCTAGCTCTCTCTCACTGCTCCCCCACACCTAGCTCTCTTACACTGCTCCCCCACACCCAGCTCTCTCACACTGCTCCCCCACACCCAGCTCTCTTACACTGCTCCCCCACACCCAGCTCTCTCACACTGCTCCCCCCACACCTAGCTCTCTTACACTGCTCCCCCACAGCTAGCTCTCTCACACTGCTCCCCCCACACCCAGCTCTCTCACGCTGCTCCCCCCACACCTAGCTCTCTTACACTGCTCCCCCCACACCTAGCTCTCTCACACTGCTCCCCCCACACCTAGCTCTCTCACACTGCTCCCCCACACCCAGCTCTCTCACACTGCTCCCCCACACCCAGCTCTCTCACACTGCTCCCCCACACCTAGCTCTCTCACACTGCCCCCCCACACAGTGATCTATTACACTGCTCCCCCATATTTGCAGTAAATCCCTTATTGCTAGTTACTAAGTAAAATGTGTCAGTAGTTGCCATAGAGACAGAACTTGATGTACGTATGTATAGAAAGATATACGTGTATCATGCTATAAGGTCCGGTAGAACTCGGATTGTAGGTTTAGCTGGTTATACAGCACGTTACTGTATTTTGTGTTAAACCAATGGTACAAATCTCAGTAAATTCCATTTTATTGAGATTTGTGAAACTAAAAAATGTCTATAGTGGGGTTTGAGAATATTGAAAAATGTAACGCCCCCACCCTTCCCCTTAATCCTGCAGGGAGTACGATATATAGGCAGCAGTATATAGGGGTACAGCATCACCTGGGATTTCATATGGCCCTCACCCCTCCAACGTAGAAAAATAAAAAAAAAAGAAATGAAATGGATCTACACACTAAATACTTCGAGTACACGTGGACTAATTGTGGATTTTGAGCTCTGTCATTTTTTGTGAAACTCGGTTGTGACAGATTCCCTATCCCTGGATAATTGTCTCTCGGGGTGGCCGCCACTTCGGTAAAATCATAGAGATTGTAATAAGACTTTTAATCATGGATTGTGGAAATGCATATGCCTCAAGTATATGTATGGTAATTTCTCCCTTATCATAATATAATAATGGTTAATTTTATTCTCCTTTTTAACCACCATGGATATGAATCTTTACATCATTGTATATGCGGGTGCACAACACCAAAAATGAATATATTTCAGTATTATTACTCTTATTGTTTAGTTATTTGTTTGTTTTTAAAAACAATGTTCTCACGCTTTTTCTTATTTTTCTTGGAATGGAATATGACGGCATAAAGGGGCTGTACTCCATATATAGTAGGCAGTATGGGAAATGTGGCTACATATCCGTTCAAGAAGGTGGACTACCAAACCAAGTAGATAGTATGGGTAATGTATCCCTTTAAGAAGGGAGGCGGAAATGAAGCTCCCGAAGGTCTGTTTGTTTTTTTCGCAGACGATCAACAAATCCATGGCGCGTATACAACCAGAGATTACACAATGGGTGAATACGTCATTTTCCGGGATCAGGGTATCATGGACAATTTCTGGTTGAAACCAGAAGTGACAACATAGCTGAGACCGGACTTTGCAATTACAGAAATATCAACTGCCGAAACCCCGAATACTTAGTTGGAACAGCTGAGGAGGGAGAGAAGGCATTGGCCTGAAAGGAAGTGGGGCGGCTCCAAATTCAATTTAAAAAAGGAACCAGGTGCAGCACAGCAACTTAAGAAAGCCCCAGGAGCGTGAAACGCGTCTTGGCTGAGGAGGGAGGTTTACTTTGGACTTAATATTCATTTTTATTTGTTATATTTTAATGTTTTTGACATATGCTCAATAAATAATTAAAGAATATTTTTACTTTATCCTCTTGCACGGAGCACCTTACTTTCCTGGTCGTCAGGGGGAGAATCACCCCAAAACAGTGACGCAAGGTTTTTTACACTGAGAGCCAGGTTCACAGGCTCTTCAAAAAGTGAAGTTTTAAGATAAATTGTCACATGGATTGTAACACCACTAATGTAGTATATCTTTTAACTTGTGGATGTGGCATTCAGTACGTGGGAAGGACTAGCAGGGCTTTGAAAGTGAGGTTTATGGAACACTGTAATAACATAAAGAAAAAATTAACCACTCACTCGGTACCTGTTCACTGTAACAACTGTCCTGATTTTAAATTGGAAACCTTTCTATGCACGGGATTGGAAAAAGTGACTTTGGATGACAGAGGAGGAGATTTAATTAGGAAATTAAGACAAAGAGAAGGTTTTGGGATTTTTAATTTGAAAACTTTTAGCCCAATGGGACTTAATGTTGATTTTGACATGGTATGTTTTTTATAATCTTTTTTATAATTTGTTATAAAATTTTCTATAAATTTGAAATACTATTTATAAAGAATTTTTTTCCATTGGATTTTTCCTATTAAATTTACTTTTTATATATATAAATTCCTCTAGTGATTATTTTTATGTCATCCAATTGTCCCTTTTTTGAAATATGAATCACAGTATTTATACTTTTATTTCTTATATAGCTATACTATAATTTTTTATGTATATGACTTTAAGTGGACTCTGACATCAAGTATGCTTTTTAAGTATTCTTTTACATATTTATTTTCGTATTTTAAACTGATGAAATTGTTTCAATTATAATGCACCTATTTATTCATTTTTTCTTGCTAAGAATTTGATAGTTACTCTCCTTTTCCCTTTCTATGCCCGTTTTCCACTTATTTATTTAATTTACGAGTGTGGAACGCATATTTGCGTTCCACACAATACCGGAAGTATATGCACCTTATACGGACATGAAAGAGAGGCTTGGACAGCGAAACTGGAACGCAAATGACGGCATGATGGGATTGGCCACACAGATGGCAGGATTTTCGAATCCAGGAAAGACGGACGGAGACTTTTTCTGCTTGCAGATCTTCTTTTTTGCCCCTGAGGAAGTCCGAATTCGGACGAAACGCGTAGGGCGGAGGGACCACAACAGCACCTTTGGACTTTATTTGTATTTTGATTTTCATTTTCATTTTATTTTATTTTATTTTATGTTTTAAGTCCATTTTTATATATGTTCTAAATTCAGCGATTTCTTATCAGCTATGGGAGGAAGGATGTCGACACCATAATCCCTTTTTGATACGCTGCATTACAACTGAATTTCTGTAAGTGTAACTTAATAAAACCACATTGCTATATATTATATCGGTGCACTATGGTTTGTGTGTCTCTCCTTCTCCAATAAGGTCTTAAAGAAGATTGCAGAGACTCCGTCAAGTCCTCAAAGATTGCTATACGCCTATACTGCGCTTCCTTTCTGTGAGTGCAATTTTACTAGCGCATTATATGGTGTTAAAACCAACTACACTATGTTCTTTTATGTTTATTTGTAGATTGTATTTTTTGCATATATACCATGAAGAATAGAAGGTTCTTCTTACATTTCTACATTTTGGTAATTTAATTTTATATTTTCTTACCACTGGGGAGCACGTGTGTTATATATATATATATATTCTTTTGTCTTCAAAAAGTGAGCAAGGATTTTGAGAAATATAGATGTGCCATATATTTATTAACACCGACATACTGCACCGAGGTCTTGTCTTATTTCTTATTTCCTTGCTTCCATATATCATCACTTGAGCACCACTCTGAGGTTGGAGGATAAGGTCTGGTTGCCACCTGAAAATTGCAAGAACACCTGTTTGTTTAGAGCCTGTATCTCAAAAGGCTCTAGTAAATGTGAGTTGGAATTTCACCAGATTAACTTAAACAATATTACCCTATATATGTCTTTTTATTTTTTACTTCCATGTTAACATCATCCCTTCATATTGCATTGAAGGGTAAGTGTCTCTTTATTTTCAATAACACACTGTAACCTGCTACAGCCCCGACCTCGGAGCCGTAAATCTTGCCCCGATCACCCCCTTTACTGCGGCCGAATGTCCAACCGCAGACCATCCAAAAAACGAGGCACCAACGAAGCTTTGTCCGTGGTGGAAATGTTTGCGGTCCAGAGGCCTGCTGCACGTGGTGCGACCACGTGCCCGAGCGCAACTCACCTCGGGGATTCCCTCCGGGCACAAGACACCCCACCGGAGGCATCTTCTAGTGCCATCCTGCAATCCATTGCAGACGTCAAAGGCTACCTGGCCGAAGAAATCAAAAAATCAGCCACGGAAGTTAAAGCGGAGATTGCCGCCATAGGAGTCCGTACAACCCGGATTGAGCTACAACTGGGCAACGTGGTGCAAGCTCATAACCAGGCAGTCACCCTCACAAACTCCCTCCTCACCAGAGTAACGGATTTGGAACTGGAGCTGGAGGACGTCTCCAACCGCTCCAGGAGAAATAACCTGCGCATACGCGGCTTACCAGAATCGGTTGAGGACGCAGACCTTGAAGAGATTCTGGTCGCCTGTTTTAAGAAGAGCTTCCAGATATCGCTGCACACCTGTGGATGGTAGACAGGGAACATAGAGCCCTGCGGGCCAGAGGGCCGAAGAACAGCCCTCCCCGCGACGCAATCGTGAAGTGGCACTACTACACAACCAAAGAGGCCATAATGCGCCATAGCAGGACGACAACCTATGACCATGAAGGGACTAGCTTCCAAATCTACCAAGATGTGGCACCAGCCACTCTCCTTCGAAGAAAAGAGTGGAAACCGGTCACTGATTTACTGAGAAACAACGGATTGTGCTTTGCCTGGGGATACCGGTTCAAGATACTGGTTTTCAAGGGCCCTAAGCCATCGGTACTACTCCCGACAACAGACATACCTACTTTTCTTACAGATCTGGGCTTGGTCCTGCCGGCGGATTTTCAGATCCCACATTCCCACGCAGGGTTACTTGGCAGGCTAGATGTAACCACCGAAGCACAAGATCCACGGCCAGCAGGCCCACGCTGGCTTTTGAACGCTTTGAAGCCACATGAGTATACATATGAGTACCGCAATGCCTTTGTTTTTTGTTTTTTCCTATATAGTCACTGGTAATATGAGGATGTGATAGAATGTAATAGAATAGGGTAACGTAGTAGGATGTTATACTAGTAGTCCCTGATACTCAGTACGATAGGATAGCGTAATAGCACAATATGCCATGGCAACAAGACACTAGTCACTGACGACATAATAGCAAGATGATATCGCATGGTAAGCCATGGTACTATAATGATAGTCGCTGATAAAATGACAGGATGACGATACAGCATACTATGTTATGGAACTATAACACTAGACACTGTTGAGCTGATAGTATGATATGGGAATCTGGGAACAGGATAACAGTCACTGATCACATGTTAGTATGCCAACATGAGATAATGTGCTCTGGTCATATGTTTTTCTTTAGTTAATAATATGTCAGTATGTTACTAGCATAGTAGACTATGGTAATATGATGCAACCCTTGCTCTTGCGCTGAGATGATGGCTATAGTACTATATCAACAGCCACCGCTCATCTCTGGCGCCGGAGGGGAGAGCGGGGGGGGGTGGCGTTGATTTTTGTGGGGGGGGGGGGGGTGGAGGGGCTCGGGACGTTATGGGGGTGGCGGTCTTAAAAAAAATAATACATATCCCACAGAACACAACCATAGATGCACACACTGTAACCAACCCGGCGGCCAGGCCCAATATGGCCGGCTCCCAAACGAGCGGGAAACCAGACATGGCCTCATGATGTCCTGGCGGAGTGGGCCTGCCCCGCGGTGGGGGGGAGGGGTGGGGAGGACTCTGGCGTGGCCGTGACGCTCGGGCGCCTCCCCCTCCCCCTCCCCCTCACACGTGGCGCCGGTGCATGGTGGCCTCCCTGGAGGCCATTTTCTAATGTGGGACCACAAGAGTGGGGCGGTATCGCCCGCACCCCGTTGCACTGCCGAGACACCTTGATGCGACCCCCCTCCCCCTTTTTCTCGTTGCCGCACGGGCTCGAGGGGTTGGGGTTTGGTACTTGACTTTATGCTCCAATTGAGCATTGCCGGGGTGCTGGCACAGTATAAGACCCGGAATAGTATTGTATATTGTATAGTATTTGTTTTGTTTTAACGTTGAAAACACTAACGTAATTTCTTTCTCTCACCTGTCTATCTCTACTAGTTTCGGCCGCATAACTTACAAGGCCAACTTTCTTACCTTCCCCTCTTCCTCACCCTCTACCCTGCTACCTACCCCACCCCCCCTCCTCCCCCCCTCCCAACCCTATACACCCCACCTGGACCTGCTGCGGGACACGACACTGCCACCCAAACCACACTAGCAGCGCACACGGACGAGTTACGCCCACATCACCAGGTACTCTACGTCGCAGCGCAACCTCACAAAATGGAACTCATACTAACGTCCCTGAACGTTAACGGGCTCAATAGCCCAAATAAACGTAGGCTTCTTTTCCGCGAACTCAGACGACAGAAAACTGACATATATTACATATATTCAGGAAACCCACCTGCCACGCACCTCAGGGACACAACTCACTAACCATGTGTACACCAGAGCATACGCCTTGAGGGCACTATGTAAGAGGAATGGGGTTGAAATACTGATCCACAAAAATTGCCCGCTCACTATAACCCACACCCATGAGGACAGAGAGGGCCGGTACGTGGTCCTATCGGGCACGCTTCACTCTAACACCTTCCACCTAATAAACGTATATGCACCCAATGTCCCCTGCAGGGAATTCTGGACCGAACTGGAAACTTTGATCCTAGGCCTTCCTAGGGGAATTTTAATATTAGGAGGAGACCTAAATGCCACACCATGCCCAGCGCTAGATAGGGGTGGAGGTCTTCGTCTGCCCAGGTCCCAGAATAAGGGAGGACAAGACAAACTCTTAAACACCTTTCTCAACCACACGGGTCTACTGGACCCTTGGAGGATCCAACACCCGCGCATACAGGACTATACTTTCTATTCGGCAGTACACACTACATATTCCCGCATAGATATGTTCCTTGTCAACCCACTAGCTATGTCGTGGATAAAAACCTCTGACCTAAACCTCATCTCATGGTCCGACCATGCTGACATTGCCATAACCCTTAAACTACCGGGCCCACACGCCCCATGGAAATGGAGACTTAACGCCTCGATACACCGACATCCCCAGACAAAGGAGGCACTCCTAGCAGAGATCACACGCTATTTTCAAGAAAATGACACCCCAGACGTATCCCCCACTACACTGTGGGCGGCCCATAAACCCATGATTAGGGGACTGCTAATTAAGATAGCCACACATTTAAAAAAGAAAAAACTTGAGAAGCTGGCAGAACTACAGAGGCTCCTACGTGGGGCCGAAATGCAAAACAAACAAAGGGCCACTCCACACACAACTAGAGAACTAACAGACATTAGGCGACAACTTAGAGAGCTCATGTTAGATACAATGTTAACGAAGGCTTCTGCGTAAACTGCAACAGCGTAAACACGAAGTATTGTAATGCATAAGTAAATGCTGGCTTCTGCGTAAGCCCTCATAGTGTTACAAAAATTGGGTACCATTTGTCGTCACGACCGACATAGATATTTATACAAAAATAGTGGCGGAACATGTCTATACTTGCAACTTTGAACATATAAGCCTGTACCACTGTGTAAATGTTGGCTTCTGCGTAAGCCGCAATGCTGTCTACCCATAAAAACTGTTTTATTATGCACATATGGGCTTCTGCGCAAGCCATGCCATTGTAATACCAACTGCACATTGCTACGTGTCACGATTAAAAATAAATAATAAAAAAAAATTACAAATTACAAAGACTGGATTGTGCCTTTCAATAGTTAGTGTTACTGTAAGTAAAGTGCTTATTGTATCCCACCCCTGTGGGTAAAGGAATCTACAGGCTAATCATTCTGAATAGTCTCTTCCAGTAAGTCAATTATCTTTGACAAAGGACCAAAAAAGTGCAGTACCTTATTTTGACATCACTGTAAGGCAAAGTCTAAAGCCTTTTTTTGCATGCCATGCACTCAAGTGCAGAACCTTTTCAAAATCAACTTCAGGAGTATAGGACAATGTTTTTGGAACATAGGGTCTGATTCAGGGGTAGGTCCATTTCAGAACATGCTTTCTTAGTAGCAGATATAGTTCATTAATACTGTGCCTGCAGTCCTACAGACAATATTGACAAAACTGACAACAACAAAAAAAAATTACAGGTATTTTACACAAAAATATTTACAGGCATTGAAAGTAAAATCTGAAAAGGGAAAAGAGTTCCTAAATTGACCTGAAATGGAGAAAGGATATGATCTGTAATCAAGAATTCAAAGTGAATTTCAAATTTAACCCCTTAAGGACACATGACATGTGTGACATGTCATGATTCCCTTTTGTTCAAGAAGATTGGTGTAACGGATCACCTGGCACCCCGACTTGGTACCTCCGTTAATGGATGCTCCTAGCGCTTCCTGAGGACTCCAAGCACTCTGGCAGACACCACAATCACCGAATCCGAGAAACCTTTAAATTCTCCCAAGCGTATGAATGCTGTAGACCATTGAATAGGAACCATACGAATAGGCTTGTACTCCTAGCAGTCAACTGGAAAAGCATGCAATAAATCCTTCCCCCAATAATGAGACGACACATCACTTTGAGGGTAAAACAGGAACTCTCGACTGGCTCATCCAGCCTGGCTTTTATTTCCATCTCACACATACAGGCCACACCCAGGGGGAGGCATAAAATAACCAATCCGAGATATGGTACAACCCACACATCCCCTCCCCTTAGCCTGAGAGATAATCCACTTATTATACAGTTTAAAACATAACTTTTACACAATATCTGTAACTTCAAAACCATACATCACATTCACATAAAAATACATATTCACAATCAATCCATTCAGGGGAACAACATATTAAAAAATGGCATGGATCAGACCAGGGGTTCAAAAGTTAGTAAAGTATCTTTTAAAACCCCTAGCTTTCCAGGTTTACAGGGCCTTCTGTGTGCTGGAGAAGTAATTCAATTATCTCCCAGCACAGAGACAGACTCCATTAAGCACATGGGGACACAAAGACAGTCAAACACTTTAAAATACATAAATTCACCTTTTACACATAACACACAGATATTTCACCTATCCCCAGATAGCTGGGATCTGCGCGCACAAAATTACAGAATAGCGCGCAGATCCTACTCACACAGTACAATTGCCATGGAGCTAAAGTCTTTCCCATAGTCTTTCATTATATGAATAGGCTCCATGGTATAGCTATCTGGGGTATCACATTCCCATAAAGTCTGGTCCATAGTCCAAAGGCAAGAGGCGGGCAATCAGCCCCCTCCAAGGACACGTGGCGAGGTCGGTTTCGCCACAATCCCAAAAAGTCCCAATATGTCCATCGATGATTTTAAAAGGGCCAGTAGCAGCAATATAAAGTACAATATGCCCCAAATAACCCAGGGGCCATAGTCAGCAGGTAGGAGGCTAGCAAACAGGCTTCTCCAGGGCCCAGTGGCGAGGTTGGTTTCGCCACAATTGGTCCTTAAGGGGTTAAAGGACCACTATAGGGTTAGGAATGCAAACATGTATTCCTGACTCTATAGTGTTTAATCCACCATGTAGGTGGGTTGCCCCCCTTAGAAAGTGTTAAAACTCACCTTATTTCCGCCCCGACCCACCTCTTTGGTGACATCATCAGAATTTATGATTTTTTTGCCAATCCAATGCTTTCCCATAGGATCTAGTAGATGCCCGGCCTACCATAGAATTTGGGAGATGCCCAGCTTCCGATAGGATCTAGGAGGTGCTCAGTCTACGAATGGATCTAGGAGATGCCCAGCTTCCGATATGATCTAGGAGATACCCAGTCTACAATAGGATCTAGGAGAAACCCAGTCTACAATAGGATCTAGGAGAAACCCAGTCTACAATAGGATCTAGGAGAAACCTAGTCTACAATAGGATCTAGGAGAAGCCCAGTCTACAATAGGATCTAGGAGAAGCCCAGTCTACAATAGGATCTAGGAGATACCCAGTCTACGATAGGATCTAGGAGATGCCCAGTCTACGATAGGATCTAGGAGATGCCCAGTCTACGATAGGATCTAGGAGATGCCCAGTCTACGATAGGATCTAGGAGATGCCCAGTCTACGATAGGATCTAGGAGATGCCCAGTCTACGATAGGATCTAGGAGATGCCCAGTCTACGATGGGGTCTAGGAGTCTCCCAAGTCCCCTGAAGAGATTTTGCACAGTTTGCTGTTGATGGCTGAAAGCTGTTTCTATGATTTTTTGATTTTTTTTTTATGGTGGCTGTACATAGCTGCTCTGCTTGTTTTTTATATTTTAGGAGTTTGATGTTTTTTTGTGGCGTAATCTTGATTAAAGATCATGTCCTGATTTTAAGTAAATTATCTGTTTTCTGGTCAAAATAAACTCTTTTTTTTTTTTTACAGAGTTTTCAGACTTCAGAGTATTTAGATACATTAACTTGCCAGCAACACAGTCACTAACAAAGACTCCATTCCATGGGGAATTGGCCGCAAAATACTGGGGGCATCGGGTATGGGCTTAAAATCAGGGGAAGTCCTGGGGGGAAGTGTGGGAACCAGGGGCGGGCTGGGAAGGGGGGCAGGGAGGCAATTGCCCCCCAGGCCGCCCTAAACCCAGGGGCCAGGGCTGCCCACACCCAGCAAAAAAAGGAAAATCTGAATCCCCCGCCTCTGGCTCTCTCCCTCTGGCTCTCTCCCTGCCTCTGGCTCTCTCCCTCTGGCTCTCTCCCCGCCCCTGGCTCTCTCCCCGCCTCTGGCTCTCTCCCTCTGGCTCTCTCCCTGCCTCTGGCCCCGCCCCTGGCTCTCTCCCCGCCTCTGGCTCTCTCCCTCTGGCTCTCTCCCTGCCTCTGGCTCTCTCCCTGCCTCTGGCCCCGCCCCTGGCTCTCTCCCTGGCTCTCTCCCTGCCTCTGGCCCCGCCCCTGGCTCTCTCCCCGCCTCTGGCTCTCTCCCCGCCTCTGGCTCCACCTCTTGCTGAGGACTCAGATTTTTCAGCTTACCTCACTCTCTCTGCAGCCAGTGGAGTGGGCCGGCCTCTGATGATGATGTCAGGAGGAGGGGGCGTGGCTTCCGCTGCCCTTCTCACAGGACCGCTGGGGAGTCTGGGAGAAGAGCAGAGGAAGCCACGCCCCCTCCTCCTGACATCATCAGGAGAGCCGGCCCACTCCACTGACTGCAGGCTCCAGACTTCACTGACTGCTACTGGCTGCTGTATGCTGGCTGCTGCCCACCACTCCCTGACCTAAGGCAAGACTCAGGGAGGGGGAAATACACTTTAGTTTGTTTTTATTCCCATTCCTCAGCCCTGCCCCCTCTCTTCCCCCCTCCTCAGCCCCCCCCCCCTCCTCAATCCCTGCCCCTCTCCTCAGCCATCCCCTGTCCCTTAGTCAGGCTCTGTCCCACCCTTTCCCTGCTCCTTTCCCCCCCTCTCAGCTCCTGCCCCCTTTCTACACTACAGCCCCTGTCCCTTTACTCAGCCACTGTCTACTGGTTGTAAAAGTGTAAAGTTTGGGTGTATGTGTGTGTCAGTATGTCTGTGTGTGTGTCAGTATGTCTGTGTTTGTGTCAGTGTGTGTGTGTGTCTGTGTGTGTGTCAGTATGTCTGTGTGTGCGTGTGCGCCAGTATGTCTGTGTGTGCGTGTGCGCCAGTATGTCTCTGTGTGTGCCAGTTTGTGTGTGTGTATGTCAGCCAGTATGTCTGTGTGTGTGTGTGTCAGTATGTCTGTCTGTGTCACTATGCCTGTAACAGTGTAAGTGATGAGAACCGCACTCAGTCCCAACGGCCAAGGGTGCTCCAGAGCAGGACCAGCAATCCCAGTACAATAATCCCAGTACAATAATCCAAGAAGAAAAAACTCACAGGCACTCCAACTTCAAGCCGCAGGCAGATTTATTATGACAGAATGCAACGCAACGTTTCGACCGGAAAGCTTGAAAAAGACCTTTCCGGTCGAAACGTTACGTTGCATTCTGTCATAATAAATCTGCCTGCGGCTTGAAGTTGGAGTGCCTGTGAGTTTTTTCTTCTTGGATTATGCCTGTAACAGTGTCTTTCTGTGTGTGTCTGTGTGTGTGCGTGTGCCTGTCAGTGAGTTTGTGTTTTTTAGTGTGCGCCAAATCAGCAAGTGTGTGTGTGTGCTTGTCATTGAGTGTCTGTTTAGGTGACTGCTCCCCCCACCCCCCCTTTCAATCACATGGGAAAGGTGTTTTTACTCTCCTCTTGGTGCAATGGGCCACTTGACTGGATTTGCCCCCCAGGCCAAAGGCTGCCAGCCCTCCCCTGGGAACTCACCCAAGATTCCCCCCCCCCCCCCCCCCTTAAAAAACAAAAAAAAACATTTACACTCCAATGCATATAGTGCAGTGCAGTGTGTGTATAATGAATGTAGTGTGTTTGTAGTGAGTGCAGAGTGTGTATAATGAATGTAGTGTGTTTGTAGTGAATGCAGAGTGTGTATAATGAATGTAGTGTGTTTGTAGTGAATGCAGAGTGTGTATAATGAATGTAGTGTGTTTGTAGTGAGTGCAGTGTGTGTATAATGGATGTAGTGAGTGCAGAGTGTGTATAATAAATGTAGTGTGTTTGTAGTGAGTGCAGTGTGTGTATAATGAATGTAGTGTGTGTAGTGAGTGCAGAGTGTGTATAGTGAATCTAATGTGTTTGTAGTGAGTGCAGAGTGTGTATAATGAATGTAGTGTGTTTGTAGTGAGTGCAGTGTGTGTATAATGAATGTAGTGTGTTTGTAGTGAGTGCAGTGTGTGTATAATGAATGTAGTGTGTTTGTAGTGAGTGCAGAGTGTGTATAATGAATGTAGTGTGTAGTGAGTGCAGTGTGTGTAATGAATGTAGTGTGTTTGTAGTGAGTGCAGTGTGTGTATAAAGAATGTAGTGTGTTTGTAGTGAGTGCAGAGTGTGTATAATGAATGTAGTGTGTTTGTAGTAAGTGCAGAGTGTGCATAATGTAGTGTGTTTGTAGTAAGTGCAGAGTGTGTACAATGTAGTGTGTTTGTAGTGAGTGCAGAGTGTGTATAATGAATGTAGTTTGATTGTAGTGAGTGCAGAGTGTGTATAATGAATGCAGTGTGTGTAGTGAGTGAAGTGTGTGTAGTGAGTGAAGTGTGTATAGTGAGTGCAGTGTGTATAATGAATGCAGTGTGTAGTGAATGTAGTGTGTAGTGAGTGCAGAGTGTGTATAATGAATGTAGTGTGTTTGTAGTGAGTGCAGTGTGTGAATAATGAATGTAGTGTGTTTGTAGTGAGTGCAGTGTGTGTGTGTATAATGAATGTAGTGTGTTTGTTGTGAGTGCAGTGTGTGTATAATGAATGTAGTGTGTTTGTAGTGAGTGCAGTGTGTGTATAATGAATGTAGTGTGTTTGTAGTGAGTGCAGAGTGTGTATAATGAATGTAGTGTGTTTGTAGTGAGTGCAGAGTGTGTATAATGAATGTGTGTTTGTGAGTGCAGTGTGTGTATAAAGAATGTAGTGTGTTTGTAGTGAGTGCAGTGTGTATAATGAATGTAGTGTGTTTGTAGTAAGTGCGTGTTGGATGGTGTGTGTATGTGTTGGATGGTGTGTGTGTGTGTGTTGGATGGTGTGTGTGTTGGATGGTGTGTGTGTGTGTGTGTGTTGGATGGTGTGTGTGTGTGTGTGTGTGTTGGATGGTGTGTGTGTGTGTGTGTGTGTTGGATGGTGTTGGATGGGGTGTGTGTGTGTGTGTGTTGGATGGTGTGTGTGTGTGTGTGTTGGATGGTGTGTGTGTGGGTGTTGGATGGTGTGTGTGTTGGATGGTGTGTGTGTGTGTGTTGGATGGTGTGTGTGTGTGTGTGTGTGTTGGATGGTGTGTGTGTGTGTGTTGGATGGTGTGTGTGTGTGTGTGTGTGTGTGTTGGATGGTGTGTGTGTGTGTGTGTGTGTGTGTGTTGGATGGTGTGTGTGTGTGTGTGTGTGTGTGTTGGATGGTGTGTGTGTGTGTGTGTGTGTTGGATGGTGTGTGTGTGTGTGTGTTGGATGGTGTGTGTGTGTGTGTGTTGGATGGTGTGTGTGTGTGTGTTGGATGGTGTGTGTGTGTGTGTGTGTGTGTGTGTGTTGGATGGTGTGTGTGTGTTGGATGGTGTGTGTGTGTGTGTGTATATATTTGTTTGTTTTATTCCCCCCTCCTGTTGCTTACCGTGTCACGGAGGGGGGATCCAGCCGCAGCACACTCTCTGAGATCCCTCTCCAGCTCTAAATCTTGCGAGACCCGCGCTGTGCGGTGAGTTGCCATGGTAACCTGTGTGCTGCGGCTGGCTCCCTCCGCCAGACCACCAGGCGATCCCAACATGGCGGACATACAAGTTTAAATAGTGTTGCTAGGGAAATAATATTCCATGTATCCTGAGAGTCCATCTTATTTAATGCTTTGCGGCTCCACAGGAATCTCCATTGTGCCAGAGGTTCAATGTAGGAAAGACCACCAGACATGATGGGCAATGCCTACAGCCACCAGACATGATGGGCATTGCCTACAGCCACCAGACATGATGGGCATTGCCTACAGCCACCAGACATGATGGGCAATGCCTACAGCCACCAGACATGCTGGGCACTGCCTACAGCCACCAGACATGATGGCCATTGCCTACAGCCACCAGACATGATGGCCATTGCCTACAGCCACCAGACATGATGGCCATTGCCTACAGCCACCAGACATGATGGCCATTGCCTACAGCCACCAGACATGATGGGCACTGCCTACAGCCACCAGACATGATGGGCACTGCCTACAGCCACCAGACATGATGGGCACTGCCTACAGCCACCAGACATGATGGGCATTGCCTACAGCCACCAGACATGGTGGGCATTGCCTACAGCCACCAGACATGATGGCCATTGCCTACAGCCACCAGACATGATGGCCATTGCCTAAAGCCACCAGACATGATGGGCACTGCCTACAGCCACCAGACATGCTGGGCACTGCCTACAGCCACCAGACATGCTGGGCACTGCCTACAGCCACCAGACATGATGGCCATTGCCTACAGCCACCAGACATGATGGTCATTGCCTACAGCCACCAGACATGATGGGCACTGCCTACAGCCACCAGACATGATGGCCATTGCCTACAGCCACCAGACATGGTGGGCATTGCCTGCAGCCACCAGACATGATGGGCACTGCCTACAGCCACCAGACATGATGGGCACTGCCTACAGCCACCAGACATGATGGGCATTGCCTACAGCCACCAGACATGGTGGGCATTGCCTGCAGCCACCAGACATGATAGGCATTGCCTACAGCCATGTTTTGGATTCCAATGGGAGATATCTATGGACATAATACTGGTGTAGTGTACCATAGAAATATTGTTCCATTCTTTGTCTGTCAATAAGGGGGGTATGTG
This sequence comes from Pelobates fuscus, assembly GCF_036172605.1. NCBI lineage: Eukaryota > Metazoa > Chordata > Amphibia > Anura > Pelobatidae > Pelobates > Pelobates fuscus. The sequence goes on from NC_086319.1 coordinate 425,476,481, forward strand.
GGTATTCCATGATAGTGTAAATGATGGATAATTTGAGTACAGCATAAGTTGGAGAAATTTATAGCATTTAGATAAAAGTTTAGTAACCGGTGCTTTGCAATTACAGAGCTGTTCAAATTTGGTTTAGCTTCTAAGACCTTCTGCTGGGATTTGTAAATTTTTAATAAATTGTTAAGCCTGATGGTATTGGAACAACTATAGGATGTTAGGAAGGTCTTCTGTAGTCATCTCTTTCAAAGGTATAAGCCCAGTGTCCCTATAAATGTTTGTCAAGGGAATGTAAGTAACAGTCATTGACAATGTTTTGAGAAAAAATAAAGTCCCCTTAGTCCCACCGGGAATAATGGATTATGAGATATTGGATATCTAGGTGAGACAGATGGGCAAAGGTCTGAGTAATGTGCAATTCTTCTGCACATGTGCAGCGTGGGTGGGATCTTATGATGTATACTAGGGTCGTGAGATGTAGAGTGTATAGTTAGCCAAGGTGAGGCTTGGAGAGGTATATCCATAAACATTTGCTCTATCGACATCCATTGCTTTGAGCTGAAATTTGTGGACCAATCTACTATGTGTCCCAAATGCACACCGTAATAATAATGTAAAATATTGGGAAAGCCCACTCCCCCTCTATCTCATGGCCTATCTCATGACAAAAGAAATATAAACGTCTTAGAGTGGCTGGACTTAACGTTAGATAGAGAAAAGTGTAGTCGAAATACGAGCCGAGGTCAGGGTAACAGAGAGAATACAAGAACTAGCCAGAGTCAGGTACACGATAATAATCAGAAGGGCAAACAAGACCGGCAAGGGTTAAAGAGCAGAGATATCACAGTTCCCTTTTCCTGCCTACTATTCGCGCAGCCAACCTCCCGCCTTCCTTGACCACCCAGCATGCCGCCTGCCTCCATGACCACCCAGCATGCCACCCGCCTCGGAGGTAAGGGGCTCGCATAAAATTCCTAGGCACCATGGCGACCTATAATTTAACAATTTAATAATAATATATATACATAGTAAGTATTAAGTTTAGATCTAAAAGAAGTCAGTGTTTTCAATTCAGCTTGTGAAGTTTATGTTTAGCTTCTAGTTTATTTATTTCTTCTAGAAGTTTTTTACATTCCATGGATCGTTCTTTTTTAAAGAACCACTTACTCGTTTTCCTGGCACTATCAGGGTCCCCCTCCCTGGTTGGAGAGGAAAGGGTTAAACTTACCTCTTTCTCCAGCGCCGGGCGGGGAGCTCTCCTCCTCCTCTCCTCCTCTTTGGCTGAATGCGCATGCGCGGCAAGAGCTGCGTGCGCATTCAGCCAGTCTCATAGGAAAGCATTTACAATGATTTCCTATGGACGCTGGTGTCTTCTCACTGTAATTTTCACAGTGAGAAGCGCGGAAGCCCTCTAGTGGCTGTCAATGAGACTGCTATATTTATAGAACAAAGGGTTAACCCTAGATGGACCAGGCACCCAGACCACTTCATTAAGCTGAAGTGGTCTGGGTGCCTATAGTGGTCCTTTAAGGTGTGGCCCCCATTTTATGAGTCCCCCATTATCATGTATTTATGATATGGAAGGGTCAGTGTCCTTAGTGTTATTTTCTCTGAAGTATTGTTGGATGGGACCCGTATTTTAACCTTCTGGGTCCGGTTTGCAGGACGGAGCCGATTGTACAAGTTCTGACCAAAACAAAACTAAAACAAAACCTAGAATTTGACTATCTGTCTGTTCAACCATAACTTACTTCTTTCATAGTAAGATCTCCCACTAATATTATATATCATGTTCAGGAGAAACAGGGCTTTCATGTTACATAATAATCAATAATTATATAGGAAACATAAATATGAACAAATCTAAAACAAAGTGTGAGAAATGTCCACGTCCTTTATGGAGTTTTTACTGTGAATGTCATAATACTGTTAGCTTTTACTGCAATAAAATGCACATATTTGTCTTCAGTGATGTGTCACGACTTCCACAGTGCCCCCGATGTACAGGTTTTATGGGGTTTTTAGAAAGTTACAGGGTTAAATACAAGGCTTGCCCATTTCAGTTGTTAAAATATGGTTTGCTACTGTATGGCAGCCCAGGAATGCGAATTACCCCATAATGGCACACCAATTTCAGAAGTAGGCAATTTAGAGTAATCCAAATGGTGTGTATTAAGATGCCTGGCCGGTCCATTTACTGGTCTTTCATGAATTCCATTTTCACAGGACGTTTCGTAATCCCGATGTGTGTTAGTGTAATAAAGCCTCAATATGTTTACGTAGCAAGTTCTCACTGACCGTTGCCTCCATGTACCAGTTTTCCAGATTTTTCGGGAAAGTCACAGGGCTAAATATATTAGACGGCCTTTTGGAAATAAGTGAGCCTCTTTCTGGAATGTGCAAGAAGGCAGATGTGGTCCTTATATTCAAAAATAATTCAAATCCTCGCCTGGAAATGATAGACCTGTGAGCTTAACTTCTGTGACTGGGAAATTATTTGAAGGGCTATTAAGGGATAATATTCAGGAATTCCTTGAGAAGAACTCAGGGTGTTGCAGTGGATGTGATCTACTTGGATTTTGCCAAGGCATTTGATACGGTTCCTCACAATAGGTTAGTCTTCAAACTAAAAGAAATTGGTCTAGATGAATATTCTTGTTCTTGAGTAGAACATTGGCTTAAGGATAGAGTACAGCGAGTTGTCATTAATGGTAAATTTTAAGCTGGACAAAAGTGGTAAGTGGTGACCCTCAGGGTTCTGTTTTGGGACCGCTTCTATTTAACATATTTATAAATGATCTTGAAATGGGCATTGAAAGTAGGGATCGACCGATATTGATTTTTTAGAGCCGATACCGATATTCTGTGAACTTTCAGGCCAATAGCCGATATAATTTGCCGATATTCTGTACATTTACCATTTTGGAAAATAAAAAACTATTTCTAAAGGTAAATGCACAAAATATACATGCCACGTGTAGTGGATGCAGTGTGTTTAGACAGGGGAGCTGTGTATGTGTGTGTGTAGTGGATGCCGTCAGAGCTGGCCGCGGGTCTCGCGAGATTTACACTGGGGAGCTGTAGGAGCTGCTGGGAGGTGAGTAAACGCTTGCTGCCCGCCCCCCCCAGGACCGCCGGGCTTGTAATGAGCCTGGCGGTCCTGGGAGGTATTATCGGCAATATCAGTATCCCTATTGGCCGATACCGATATTGCCGAAAATACCGAATATCAGCCGATTATATCGGTAAAACCGATAATCGGTCGATCCCTAATTGAAAGCCATGTATCAGTGTTTGCAGATGACACAAAACTGTAAAGTAATAAAATGTGAGCAGGATATTGCCTTGCTGCAGAGGGATTTGGATAGATTGGGGGACTGGGCACTAAAATGGCAGATGAAATTTAACGTAGAGAAATGCAAAGTTATGCACTTCGGGGTCAAGAATGCACAAGCAACTTACACACTAAATGGTAGTGAATTAGTGATAACCACACACGAGAAGGATTTGGGAATTGTTATAGACAACAAATTAGGCAGCAATAAACAATGTCAATCTGCAGCTGCTAAGGTCAGTAAGGTTTTGTCATGTATAAATAGGGGCATAAATTCTCGGGATGAAAATATAATTTTGCCTCTTTATAAATCGCTGGTAAGACCACACCTGAATATGTTGTGCAATTTTAGGCACCTGTTCTAAAGAAGGGTATTATGGCAATAGAAAAAAGTGCAGAGACGAATTACAAAATGAATGGAACATTTTGGTTATGAAGAGAGGTTAACAAATTCAAATTCTTTTGTTTTGGAAAAAACGGCTCCTCAGAGGAGATATGATGGCATTATACAAATATATGCGGGGACAAACCATTTGTCACAGAAGCTCCCATGCTATGGCCTTTTGGAAAGGCTTGAAAGCCAGCCTCTTACCCACAGACTATGGACCTGGTTCCAGGAGTCCCTGAAAGAGGTGTGTGACAGTAGCAATCAATGTACAAACCATTCGTTATCACTTTGATAACTCTGCTGCGCTCTCTACTGACTGACTAGAGGAGTGTACATTTGCACAAGACTTATATGCAAATGAGGACAATAAAATAAGTAGTTAACTGTATATATTATTGCTTTTTATTGTGTTTGGAAATATTTGTTTTATATAGTTAATGTATTAAATGTATTTGCTCATTCGCTAATGTTCTATGTTTTTATATTTTATTGAAATTGTCACAGCAATCTAAATGTTACGGGCTAGTCCCAATAAAAAATAAAGAATGTTAGTTCCTTGTGGAACCATGTGTCCTGTGAGGATATTTAGGAATCCCAGTAACTTTGGAGTCTTTGGACCTGTTGGTTGGCTGCACAATCCCTCTAGCTTTGCGATAAATCAAGAGAGCTAGGCCTGAGAGCCGCAAGTGCCTTTCTAAAGGCATTAAAAATCACTAAGCAGAGCTGCAGAGGAATAGGCGGAGGGGACCATACATGCATGGGAACAAAGCTGCAGAGGAATAGGCAGAGAGGACAAAACCTGCCTGTTAGAAGAGTCTGGTCAGTTGGAAGGGTTCTGGAGAGACCCCAGTCAAGCTTTGGCGACTGGGTCAGAACAGTTTCAGGCTCCGTCCCCAATGGCTAGAAAGCGGATTAGGCGGAGGTACGTGGTTGGAGTACAGGAACTCCTCACACTATTGTCTGAAAATCTATTACTAAATAGGACACGAGGTCACGCCATTAGACTGGAAGTAAGAACAGTAAGGATGTGGAATTCTCTAGGTAAAAAAGAGGGAA